>NC_038241.2:15425570-15429926 GCF_000004515.6 Glycine max | reverse complement strand
TAGATATCTTTACCATTATTAAGTACAAAGCACTTGCAACCAAAAACATGTAGATGAGAAATATTAGGTTTCTACCGTTAAATAACTCATATGGGGTTTTCTTTAAAATAGGTCTTATCAAGGCTCTATTCATGATGTAACATGCAGTATTGACAGCTTCAGCCCAAAAATACTTTGGAAGAGAAGTATCATTTAATAAAGTTCTTGCAATTTCTTCCAATGACCTATTTTTCCTCTCAACAACTCCATTTTGTTGAGGAGTTCTTGGTGCAGAAAAATTATGTTCAATACCATGTTCATCACAAAATAATTCAAAATCTTTATTTTCAAATTCACCCCCATGATCACTTCTAATGGATGCAATCTTGAGATTTTTCTTGTTTTGTATGACTTTAGCAAGTTTCCTAAATGCATGGAATGAATCACTTTTATGTGTAATAAATAATGTCCAAGTATATCTAGAGAAATCATCAACTATAACTAAAGCATAGTAATTTCCTCCAAAACTCATGGTTCTAGATGGACCAAATAGATCCATATGCAATAACTGTAATGGTCGAGTGGTTGAAACAACATTTTTAGATTTGAATGAGACTCTTGTTTGTTTGCCCTTTTGACATGCATCGCATAATTTATCTTTTTCAAATTTCAATTTAGGCAAACCAACTACTAAATCTTTTGAAATTAATTTATTTAAGTGATCCATGTTTATGTGAGCAATTCTTTTATGCCATAACCATGGATCATCATCTTTACTAAGAAAGCAATGATTGTTTTCTTGTTTTATGCTTAAGTCTATCATGTAAACATTATTGACTCTATGTCCTACATGCTTTATATTAATGTCATGCTTATGTTCTATAAGACATTTCTGAGAATCAAATGATACTAGATAGCCTTTGTCACATAGTTGACTAACGCTAAGCAGGCTATGCTTAAGGCCTTCAACAAGTAGAACATTTTCAATGGAGTTTGAAGAATTTGTACCTATTTTACCCACTCCAAGAATTCTACCTTTGTTGTTGTCACCATATGTTACATGCCCGCTTTTCTTTGGAGATATGTGTGTAAAATTTGATGCATCTCCAGTCATATGTTTTGAGCATCCGCTATCTATGTACCACTTCTTTCTCAAAGATACCTGCATAATCAAGTTTTTGACTTAGGTACCCAAATTTTATTGGGTCCTTGCATGTTAGTATAAACTGAGGATCCTTTTGGGACCCATATCATTTTAATATTACTGTAATTTTTCTTGAAGTAGCAAGTTGATATGCCATGTCCTCTTCTTCCACAGTAAAAACAAGTGATGGAATTAGAATTATATTTTTGTGTGGAAGTGGAAAAGTTTTTATAAACCTTTTGTAGTTTTTCAGATTTATACCCTAGTCCATTTTTATTTGACACATATCTTTGTTTACTTAATATAACATCTAAATTATTTCTACTATATGAAAATTTTGCAAGAGAATTTTTTAACTCTTTAATTTCTTTTACATATTTATCACAACAACTACAAGAATCTGTTATTTTCTTGTCATTAATAGTGGAGATATTAACTTTTTCATTTGTTTTAGAGATTGAAACTTCATTTCTAAGAAGATCTAATTCTTTGTTTAATTTTGAAATTTCATTTTCTAAATTTGAAATTGTTTTCTTTGATGATGAAACTAATTTTGCAAGTTTAATTGATTCTTTATGCAAATCAGCAAATGCATCTTGCAATTCATCAAAAGAAATAGATAAGTTGTTTGAAGATGTTACCTCTTCATCACTTTCGTAACTTTTTGCCATAAGGCAAAGATTTATCTCTTCATTTTCAGAATCATCAGAGGATTCCAAATCATTTTCATCCCATGTGATGTATGCTTTCTTTAGTTTCTTCTCACTATGATTTTTCTTTTCAGATTTTTCCATCTTTTTCTTGAAGATGGGACAATCAACCCTCAGATGTCCAGGTTGATTGCATTCAAAGCATTTTAGAGTAGAGGATGAATTTTCTGTCCTTCTCTTTGATTTAAAATTTGGTCGCCTCTGATTTCCTCTTACTTTAAGAAATTTGTTGAATCTTTTTACAAAGAAACTTAGATCATCATCATCATCTGCATCATTATCCTGATCACTTTCTTCTTGAATTGAGGATGATGCTTTAAGAGCAATTCCTTTCTTTTTCTTGTCATTTTCTTCATTTTGGTGCAATCTCAATAGTTCCATCTCGTGTTCCTGCAACTTACCAAATAAAGTGGCAAGAGACATGTTAGACAAATCTCTTGATTCAGAAATAGCCGTTACTTTGGGTTGCCATTCTCTACTTAAACATCTTAGCACCTTGTTTATAAGATCTTCATTTTGAAATTCTTTGCCTAAGGCTGCTAGATGATTTACTATGTGTGTAAATCTCTTTTGCATACTCTGAATATTTTCATTTGTATTCATTCTAAATAATTCATACTCATGAGTTAGTGCATTTATCCTAGATCTTTTAACATCTGTAGTTCCTTCATGTGTTAATCGAAGAGTGTCCCACATTTCCTTAGCACTCTTGCAATTTGAAACTCTGAAATATTCATCCATTCCTAGGGCAGATGTTATTATGTTTTTGGCTTTTAGGTTGTATTGTACTCGTTTTCTATCCTCTTCAGACCATCTATCTCTAGGTTTTTCTATGGTTATGCTTTCACTTGATGAACTACCATCTATTGAAACTCTTTCTACTGTGGTGGGTATATAAGGCCCTATTTCAATGGCTTCCCAGATATTTAGATCAATTGCCTCGATAAAAATTTGCATTCGGGTTTTCCAGTAGTGGTAACCCTCTCCATTAAAGATTGGAGGTCTATTGATAGAATTCCCTTCTGGAAATAAGGAATTTGCTGAGGCCATCTTTTTCTTGAAGCTTCTAAACTTTGTACAAGAATGAAGCTCTGATACCACTTGTTAGACAAGTGGCCTCAGATATCTTAAGAAGGGGGGGTTGAATTAAGATATTCCAAACTGTTTCCCCTAATTAAAAATCTATTTCACTTTTTTACTCAAGTTATGAATTCCCTTAATGACAATCTTCTTAAATATTAATTCAAACAAAGCAACTTGAATATGAATATAAAGCAATAATAAATAAAGGAGATTAAGGGAAGAGAAAATGCAAACTCAGTTTTATACTGGTTCGGCCACACCCTTGTGCCTACGTCCAGTCCCCAAGCAACCCGCTTGAGAGTTCCACTATCTTGTAAATTCCTTTTACAAGATCTAAACACACAAGGACAATCCTTCCTTTGTGTTTAGATATCCTTTACAACAAGAGACTCACAGTCTCTTAATCCCTTAGAGAATGAGAAGAAGAAGAGGAACAAATCTCTCTAGAAAGAGATGGATTTTACAGATTGAGCACTCAATTAATTCCTTAATGAATTGCAATTGAATTGGCCAAGGAATTCTTAAGAGGATTAAATGAATTTGCTCTTTGAGAGGATAAACACTTTGTTGTACTGAAAATGTCTAAGCAATTTCGTGTTTAAGTCACATATATATAGACCATTGGTGGTCATGAGTAAAGCCTTTGAAAAGTTGTGACTCTTGAAATTATTTTTCTGAAATTCCTGTCTGGTAATCGATTACAGTAATTGTGTAATCGATTACAGCTTTTAAAATTTGAATTAAAACGTTTACTAACTGCTGGTAATCGATTACCAAAATTGTGTAATCGATTACACAGTCTAAAATTTTGAATTCAAATTTTTATAGCTGTTATAAAACGTATTTGGCCACTGGTAATCGATTACATCCTCTGGTAATCGATTACCAGAGAGTAAAACCTTTGAAAAACACTTTTTATTTTAAATCACTTGGCCAAACCTTTGCTAATTCAATTAGGAATTCCCTTCCTAATATTCTAGTGATCATCTTGATGTTGTGCCTTGTAATCTTGAAGTATTGTCTTGAATTTTAATCTTGAAAAGCCCATTTGCATCAATTGCAACACATCATCATGATCATCATCAAAACATCAAAGCCAATTGCATCTACAGAGAACCCATGATCTTTTATACAATAACATACAAAATTGGATTAATGAAAAGAGGATCAATCATAAGTTTTTTTTGGAAGGCAAAAGTATAATATTATTAAACAAAACCCCACCACATAAGGAGACAAGAAAAATTAACCAAAGGACTCTGAAAGATAGGTAGTTGTGCTTTTTAATTGTGATTTCGTCCATGTTTTCTTTGATATTGATTTTCTTAGGACTTCATCCATGTTTTCACAGCATTTGATTTTCTTTTTAGCAGAAAAGAAAGAAGGGAACGAGCAACAATTTGAAGGTTGTACATTCAGGAACTAAAGAATTCAAAATAA
>NC_038241.2:15421339-15425470 GCF_000004515.6 Glycine max | reverse complement strand
TAGATGATGATGTGAAGCTTTGGTGCACCTGGAATATCTGATTGCTTTATGCATTTGAAGCTGAAGCACTAGAACATACGAAGAAAGAGATACAGGACTACAAAGAATGTCAATGGAGAATGAGACAGGAGATCAACTATGCTGAAGATGGGAGATTCAGCTAAAGTTGTGATAAAACAAGACATGAAGGGAAGAGAGCATAAATATGGGTTTAACAACAATGAACGTGAGAAGCCAGAGAAGAAAAGGGTGGTGGATGATGAAACTGGCGACAAAAATGAGCTGGATGAAATCCTAAGGAGGCAAATTGAAACAAAAAACCGATGCCTCAATCAGAGAAAAATGTAGCTGTCATTTACTAGGTTTGGTGACCTCTGTCTCTGCAGAAAATTACATTAGACGATGTTAATCAATTCTCCTTCATCATGATCATTTCGATTAGCATGAACGTCGTCAGCTTTTTCTTCTTCGACAACGTTACCAGTGATTTGAGCGGTCAAAGGACTAACATAGGTGTCCATGTATGAATCATCATCTTCTACATTAACACCAACTATTTTGCCCTGCAGAACCACGCACCACCTTTCATCACAAGGGTCTTGCACGTAAAATACTTGTCTAGCTTTTTCTGCCATGATGAAAGGGTCATTGTGGTAACCAAGTTTCTTTAGATCTACCAGGGTAAATCCTATATCATCGGTGCGCACACTGGTGTTGCTGTCAACCCATTTACATTTGAAAATACATACTGTAAATTTCACATAATTAAGCTCCCAAATTTCATCAATGAACCCAAAGTAAGGGATGGAAGCTACACAGGGATTGGCATCATTGACACTTGCAAAGTGTTGAGATTCAGCCCTTAGGGTGACCCCGCTGTTCTGCATTGTACTTTTGTCATCTTGTGCTTTTGTGTAAAATGAATACCTGTTTATGTCGTATCCTTGCCAGGTTATAACATTTCTTTTAGGCCCATCTGCTAGCTTTCTTAATGTTTCTGAAGCATTCTCATCTGCAAAGATTGTATCTTTAAACCAATCACAGAAAGTCTTGTTATGCTTTTTCAACACCCAATTCTTTGACATTTTCGGATTATTCTGTTTGACTAAAGCTTCATGCTTAACTATGTATGGCAAAACTTCATTACTGTTGTTCAAGACATACAAGTGAGCTTGTAACAAATCTTCTACACTTGGAGTGATCACCTGCAGTCCTCTTGAACCCTTACCACCCACTCTGTCATCATGCCGAGACTCAGGAAGCCCAACAGGTTTAGCCTTCTCTAAGTATTCTGAACAAAATTCAATGGCTTCTTCTGTAATGTACCTCTCAACAATAGATGCTTCTGGACGATATAGATTCTTTGTATACCCTTTTAAGATCTTCATGTATCGCTCAACCGGGTACATCCACCGTAGATAAACAGGACCACAACATTTGATTTCTCTGACTAGATGCACAATCAAGTGAATCATGATGTCAAAGAAAGTAGGGGGAAAATACATCTCCAATTGGCATAGTATAATTGCGGCCTCATTTTCCAACTCATCAAACATTACTGGATCAATGACTTTGCTACATATAGCATGGAAGAAAAAGCACAGGCAAGTTATCATTAACCTGACTTTGTTTGGCAAGATGTCTCGTATAGCCACGACTAACAATTGTTGCATGAGCACATGACAATCATGAGACTTTAACCCTACAAGCTTAAGCTCCTTCAATTGCACAAGGCTCTTAATATTTGAAGAGTATCCTTGTGGAACCTTCACCCGACGAAGACACTGACATAAACTTATCTTCTCCTTCTTGGACAAAGTATGGTAGGCTGGGGGCAAGTAAATTTTCTTCCCATCAGACCTTGGATGCAACTGTGATCGTATACCCATATCAGCTAGATCTTGACGGGTATTCAAGCCATCCTTCGTCTTGCCTTGAATGTTAAGGAGCGTCCCAATCACACTGTCACGAACATTTTCTCCACATGCATACATCAATACAATGTCTAATGTCAAGATCACACCAGTACGAAAGATCAAAGAAAATGGACCTCTTCTTCCATATGCAACTCTGACTTTTATCCTTCTTTTGGGTCTTCCCAAATACAGTATTCAAGTGTTCAACCCGCTGATATACCTGCTCACCAGTCAACGGTATCGGCACAATATCATGCTCTTGACTTCCATTAAAAGCTTTTCTCAGTCGTCTGTAAGGATGATTGGGTGTTAGAAAGCGGCGATGCCTACTGTAGACTATTTTTCACCCATGTTTAAGTTGTATGTAACTTGTATTTTCTTCACAGATGGGGCATGCATGATGACCCTTAACACTGTAACCGCTGAGATTCCCATATGCTGGAAAGTCATTAATGGTACAGAAAAGCATTGCACGCATTTCAAACGTCTCCTTGCGAAACACATCAAACACTACAACCCCCTCGTCCCACAACTTTCTCAGATCTTCAACCAACGGACTTAGATAAACATCAATGTCATTTCCTGGCTGTCTTGGGCCCGATATCATCATAGACAACATCATGTACTTTCGCTTCATGCACAACCAAGGAGGCAAATTGTAAATTATTAGCAGAACTGGCCATGAACTGTGTTAAGTGCTTAAGGTGCCATATGGATTCATTCCATCACTGGCTAGTCCAAGTCTAAGATTTCTTGGCTCATTCCCAAAATCCGGATACAAACCATCAATCTTCTTCCACTGGGAGCAATCAGCCGGATGACGGACCATTCCATCAGAAATCCTTCCATTTGCATGCCATGTAAGGTTTTTTGCGTCGTCCTTGTTAGCAAAGAGACGCTTAAACCTTGGAATGATTGGAAGATACCACAAAACCTTTGCTGGGGGGCCCTTGTTGGAGTTTTCATCAGAACTACTTTCTTCTTCATCCTTCACTTTGTACCGTGAAGTCCCACAGATAGGGCATTTGGACATTTCTTGGAATTCATGCCTGTACAGTATGCAATCATTGGGGCAAGCATGAATCTTCTGATACTCCATACCCATCGGACACAATATCTTTTTCTCCTTATAGTAACTTTTAGGCAATGTGTTGTCCTCTGGAAGCAGATTGTGCACTACCTCAAGCAGTGAGGTGAAACTTTTGTCACTCCACCCATACCTGGCCTTCACATTAACCAGACTTACACAGCAGACAACAAGGTTAAGGAATTCTTGCAGCATGCATACAAAGGCTTCTTAGAATCACTCTGCAATCCTTCATACATAGGGGCGTGTGCTTGCTGGAAAGACTCTTGTCCAAGGTCACGAATCATGTCCTCTAACCGATCTCCCATTTCTACATCAAACGGTTCAGATTGGAACCCACTCTGCATGTCTGTCACTTCACCATGCCATATCCACGCTGTGTAATTCTTCTTAATCTCATCACACAATAGATGGTCCCATATGTCATCGAGTAATTGTTGTCTTCCATTCAAATAGTTGATGCAAGGACAATAATATTTTCCTTCTTCATTCGGTCAACCTCTTTCTGAAGCAAATTGCAAGAACTGTTCGACGCCATCCTCATATTCTGGGCTCATGCGACTTTCATTCATCCAACTTCGATCCATCTAAGCAATTCCATACATGAAAATCTCACTTTTTTATTTATAGGTGTGGCCCTATCCCATTTAGGAAAACTGTCTTTTATGTTAGCTTCAATCGTCAAGGTTACCATTATTTACAAAAATTTGACTAAATTTCGGCAGCATTTCGCATTGGTCTCCAAGTACACGACATAACATTGGTCAAATGAATTTCCCGATAATCAAGTATGCACTCGGAGAACAACTTGAAATGCATTGAACCGAAATTTAATCAAATTAATGAAAATAATAATAACCTTCACGAATGAATCTAACATAAAAATACCAGTCTCCCCAAACTGTCCAAACGGAAAATTCAAGACTAAATACAATGGCTAATGCAAACTGTTCGCAAGAGTCATTGCATTCAGTCTCAAACGGGAATCTAAGGTTCACTCACCATGAACAAAAATTGTTTATAAAGGAAATTACACTGATCACATACAAGAACATACAAAAGGTCAAATTCAATTATAGACAAATATAGACAATTCCTTGGCCACCGTCAGTCTACGTGATCCGCTCG
>NC_038241.2:15309766-15419417 GCF_000004515.6 Glycine max | reverse complement strand
TGTGTGTGTGTGGGTGTGTGGCTGTGTGTGTGTGTGTGTTGAAGAACCTGCCCCAAGACACAACAGACACTTGTGCATACAGGATGCTGCTGCTGCTGTCTTGTGCATACAGGACAACAGACACTTGTGTTGAAGAACCAAGCCAATTCATATTCTTGTTGAGGCAGCAGCTGGTATACACGAGGACTGTTTTGTGAAACTATGGAGAATAAGGATTCCAGCTAGGTTCGCGATATTTGCGTGGAGATTGTTGAGAGACAGATTGCCGACAAAACAAAATTTGAGGAGGCGTCAAGTACAGATCACAGATATCCTGTGTCCGTTCTGCAGTTCTCAACAGGAAGATGCATCCCACTTATTCCTACATTGCAGCAAGATACAACCCATTTGGTGGGACACTATGACATGGCTGCACATTAAAGGTGCTTTCCCATTAAGCCCAAAGCAGCATTTCCCACAACATTTGGGTGTACAACTTGCTGGAGTAAGGATGAACAGATGGCAATACTGGTGGTTAGCCTTAACGTGGTCTATTTGGAAGCTTAGAAACAACATAGTGTTCTCCAATGCCAGTTTCAATGCTAATGCACTGTTTGAAGATGCGACTTTTCTATTGTGGCCTTGGCTAAGGGGTTTTGAGAAAGGTTTCACAGTCCATTTCAATGAATGAGCAAGCAGCTTTACACAAAGCTTTTTGTATCAGTAGTAGCCTACATTGTTACGAGCCTATTTAATGTAAATTTCATAGCAAATATATATCCATACTCTGGTTCCCTTTCAGAATATCAATGTCTGCTTGTGGAACCATTTGTATGGTCCTTTATGTACTATTAAGTACCTCTGGTACTCCAATTAATATATAGATTACCTTTGCTGATCAGAAAAAAAAATGGAAGCAGAATGGAGATTAAAAAGCAAAATTGTTTGTAACAATCAGCTGTTGGAAGAGGCCCAGCAATTATGGGACTTGGGGACAACCATAGGCTTGGAAGCAGACACATATGACTTGTGTTTTATTCAAAGCTTTGCAGATATGGAGGCTAGAGACAGAAATGAAGCTATGGAGTTGGGAGAGAGGAAAACTCATAGATGAATATTTTTTCCTACAACATTAGAGGGCTGGGCAGTGGCAGTCACAAAATATATATACAGAAGGGAAGTAGATAAAAATATATATGGGGGGTGGAGAAATTTAGATGAGGTAAGAAATAGCAGCTTACACTCCCATTGGTGGAAGGACCTAAGGCAGCTCAATCAAATAGAGGAGTCAATCCAAATAAAAGACCAAATTGTGTGGAAGGTGCGCTGTGGAGACATGACCAGATTTTGGGAGGACAAATGGTTAGGGGGGGACAGAAGTTTAATGGACAAATTTCCTACGCTCTATCTAGTTTCTAACCAACAACAACAAACTATCAGACACATGGGAAGCAACAAGAAGGAAGGGTAGGAATGGAATTTTAATTGGAGGAGAAACCTATTCGATAGTGAAGCTTCAATGGCTGCAAAATTCATAGAGGAAACAGGACTGATATCAGTTCAGCAACAAGGAGCAGATTCTTGGATTTGGAAGCAACATTCGAGCGGTATCTATTCGACCAATACTGCTTACAAGTTTCTGATGGAGGAAATAAGGGGGGATCCAGTGGATGGGAGCTTTGTGTTTCTGTGGAAGCTTAAGATACCACCTAAGGCAAAGATTTTTACCTGGAGACTCATCAAAGACCGCTTACCAGCTATGTTCAAAATATATATGTACTCACAGTACCTCTGGTACTATTTCATCTATCTAATACATATCTATTTTTGCAGCAAAAAAAAAAGAAGATAAAAATACAAAAACATTCAACACTAATAATTAACAAGTTCTAAGAGCCAAAATCACAGTCAATACTTAAAAGATATCAGTCCAGTAAAAAAAAGGTCATGTAGAGAGGCATCAAGATATCAGTCCCATGAAAGAAAGGTCATGTAGACAAGCATCGCATAAGTTACAAAATATACCAGTAATGCATACAACAACAATTTCAAATTAGTTTTCGAATGAAACATATAAATACCTGAGTTCGAGGCTTCAGCACAATTGACTTTCTAGCAATGACCGTAGGACCAGTTTGAATTTCGAAACAGCAATGACCACAGAATCAACAATGGCTAAAATCGCTCCCAATGGAATCTGAAAATACTATGGCAGCATAATTTAGTGTTTAGAAAAATAAATAAAAAGGCCATTCGTATTTTTGAAAAAGATGTTATAAATGGAGATGAAAGCAGTAAAAGAACATATGCAGAGAGTAGTAGTCAGTGAGTGAATCAGATCCAAATTGAGGTCAAATTAAAGCCATTCTGCTGCAGCACTTCACTTTCACAGCTAGTTAGCTAGCTCTATAACTATGGTAGGAGCAGTAAAGTGTGTCATAATTGCCATGCCAGCCACTTGTTTGAGCAATGGTTTTGGTTTGAAAACAAAAAGTAGTGTAATGTAAAAACTAAGTACTAACTAGTGTGTGATTACTCTTGTTGCACATGCCAGCTCTACATTGAGTGCATACACAGAAGCAGTGAGGGAGCTGGCATGTGATATATTGGAGCTAATAGCAGAGGGGTTGGGGGTCCCGGACACTTGGATATTCAGCAGGTTCATAAGGGATGTTGATAGAAAATGCAGCAGAGAAATGTAGCAAAGAAAATGCAAGCATAGCTCTTCCTTGACATAATTCCTTTCCCCTGTTGTCTTTCCTAAATGCAGCAGAGAAATGTAGTAGATTCAGCATGAAAGGACCATTTTTGAATGTGCCCTGAAACTTGTTTCTTTGTGGCATTCGTATTTAATTTGAATTAATGTATTAATTCTTTGTGGCTTCTGATCAATTTGAATTTTGTTATTTTCTGAAAATTTTACTGCAACAGGAGATAATCAGGATATTGAAGAAAACCTAGAGAATGATGTAACAAATTCATGAAATGAAAGGTAAAATGGTAACTTAAATACAATCTGATGATTCTCATCATATATCCATGTTTCTATTACTACTGTACTTAAATACAGTCTGAGGCAGAAACCAAGGATTAAATGGCTTAAAGAAGGTGATAGTAATACATCATTCTTTCATAAAACCATAAACTTCAGAAGACATTATAATGCGATTCAAGGCATCTTCATTGATGATGTTTGGGTTCAGCAACCTAAAGTGGTTAAGGAAGAAGCTGTTAATTTTTTTGCTAGTAGATTCACTGAGGAAAGCTTAAACAGACCTACCTTGGATGGGGTCCAATTCAACAGGATTACTCACACGCAAAGGGAGGAGATGATTGCCTCTTTTACAGATCATGAACTTATGGAAGCTGTGTGGAGTTGTGGAGGAGAGAAATGTCCTGGGCCGGATGGATTCAACTTTAATTTCATAAAGGAGTTTTGGGGGGTCTTAAAACCAGAATTTAGGAGATTCGTGGATGAATTTTATGTTAATGGAAGCTTCCCTAAGGGCAGTAATGCATCCTTTCTGGCCTTAATACCTAAATCACACAACCCCAGACGTTTAATGACTATAGACCCATCTCCCTCATTGGCTGTATGTACAAAGTAATAGCCGAATTATTGGCAAACAGACTTAGCAAAGTGATGGCTGACCTTATTGATGAAAGGCAATCGACTTTCATAAAGGATAGACACATCCTTCATGGAGCTTTGATTCTCAATCAGGTAGTAGAGGAAGTTAAAAGGTGTAAGAAGCCAACACTGGTTTTCAAAGTGGACTTTGAAAAGGCCTATGACTTGGTTTCCTGGTCATTTCTGGAGTATATGCTGGATAGGATGGGTTTTTGCCTTAAATGGAGAAATTGGATCAATGCTTGTATGAAATCAGCCACTGTATCAGTCTTAATAAATGGCAGCCCTACAAAGGAATTTGCCCCCTCTAGAGGACTGAGACAAGAGGATCCTTTAGCCCCTACGCTTTTTAATATTGTAGCAGAAGGCTTGACTGGTATGATGAGGGTGGCAACAAACAAAGATTTGTTCAGAAGCTACTTGGTTGGGAAGCAGAAACAACCTGTAAATATTCTGCAATATGCAGATGATACAGTGTTTGTGGGTGAAGTTTCATGGGACAACATAATTGTGCTGAAGGCAATGCTTAGGGGTTTTGAAATGGCATCTGGATTGAAGATTAATTTCTCAAAGAGCTATGTGGGGATATTTGGAGATGATACCAGTTGGGTTCATGGTGCAGCTCAGTTTTTGAATTGTAGGCATATGGTGACACCCTTCTACTACTTAGGGATCCCTATTGGGGCTAAACCATCTAGCTGTATGGTCTGGGAACCACTGATAAAAAAATATGAAGCCAAATTATCCAAATGGAACCAGAAAACTCTATCAATGGCAGGGAAGGCTACTTTGATTAATTCAGTTTTAACACCACTGATAAAAAAATATGAAGCCAAATTATCCAAATGGAACCAGAAAACTCTATCAATGGCAGGGAAGGCTATTTCTATTTTTTACACATTTAAAACTCAAACATATAAAATAAAAAATATATAACAAACTAACAAAGATAAAGACAAAAAAAAGGAAATATAAACTCACCTCAGTTGATGCTGCTGCCCATCATTTCACTCTCACAACAAATAGGAATCATGTACCTGCATGGAAGAAATAATCACACAACACACAATGATCAGAATAAGCAAATGCATATAATTAAGCATGATACAATATCAATATTGATGGAAGTAACAATGACTTGTCAAAAATTTGGATGAAATTCATTATGTAAATCAAAGCTTTGTCCCTGAAACCCTCAGTGTAAATCAAAGCTTTATCCCTGAAACCCTCTATGTAAATTTGACAGCCTCGTCTCTTCCTTCCTGAAAACCCACTAAAAACTGCCTAACCCCCCTGTTGTTACTCCATAATTTATTCTGCAATAACTGCTTAAGGCAGTTACATATGGTCCTAAATCACTACAGATTCAGTTACGATTAACCTTTTATGCCTAACTAGGGTTTCGAAACATCACAACAGAGACAAACCATTGAACAATGGATTTTCATCATTAACATACAACATAGACATACCTTCGATGGAAGCGCAGACACGAACTCCACAAATGCGAACTCGAAAATGTGGTTGCAGTCACGGAAGCGCAACCCAGTTTGCGACAAACACGAACTCAGGCAGAAGGAGAAACACGCCCTGGGAGTACCCTTTCCGGGATTCTTTCCTTTCCTACTTTTCTTCGACCTGCGAAAGTGAGCAAATGTTAAAACGACGAACGCCTAATGTTAAAACAAAAGGACGTACCTCAATGGATAAGACGATCTCCACAAACACGATCTCCACAATGTGGTTGCAGTCACGGAAGCGCAGGCGACTTTGACACAAGGAGAAAGAAGAAGAACGATAGGGTTCAAGCGCAAGGAGAAAGAAGAAGAACGATAGGGTTCAAGCGCGCGGGTTGTGCAATTGCAGAAGTTTAATATATAATGATAACAACATCGGTTTTTTTTAAAAATAACCGATGTTAACATCAACTATGTAACATCGGTTATAATAAAACCGATGTTAACATCGACCCGATAACATTGGTTTTTACAAAACCGATGTTAACAAAGGCATACTAACATCGGTTTTTCCCAAACCGATGTTAACTACTCCATAGTAACATCGGTTATTTTACAAAAATGCCACCGCGCTTTCGTTAACATCGGTTTTAGCTATAACCGATGTTAATTGGGCGATGTAGAAAGCTTTTTTTTAGTAGTGTAACAGAAATAACAAAGCTAACTAACTACTCAGGTATAGCTTGTCAAGGAACTGAATTGATCTCTATATCAAGCTCCAAGCTTCAACACCCTCCCTCAATTCAGATCCTTTAGGCTATTTACCAGTTTACTACAAATCTGTTTGAACCTTCAGACTTGAACTGGCTTTGTCATTAAATCTGCAAGTTGTTCCTTTGCTTGAGAGTATTCCACAATTACATTTCCTTTCGAAACCTGATCTCTGATATAATGGAACCTAAGGTCAATGTGTTTGCTTCTACCATGCAGGGTAGAGTGTTTGGCCAAATTAATAGCAGATTTGTTGTCAATCCACAAGCTGACAGGTTTCCTTTCCCTCAGCTTCAATTCCTCGAGTAGATTCATCATCCAAACTACTTGATATGCACCAAGTGATGGTGCCACATACTCAGCTTCACAAGTGGATAAGGCTACTACATCCTGTTTCCTAAAGCTCCAAGCCATTGGTGCATCATTATACATGAACAGATATCCTCCAGTGCTTTTCTCCTATTCTAGATCCCTTTTCCAATTAGAATCTGTGTAGCCAATCAGATTTGGTTTTTCTGATTCAGCCTTAAAAGGGAACAATACACCACTACCAATTGTCCCTTTGATAAACCTCAACACTCTTTTGGCTGCTTGCATGTGTGACAGTTGATGTAGCTCCATTGGAGCTTGTAGGCCTTGGATCTTCTTCATCAATGAAGTCCTTTGCTTCTTGAATTTTAATGGCAGCGGAATGGAGAAGAAGAAGAGTTGAGACGAGACGCCACTTCAAGGAGAAGATGAGTCTAGAAGAAGTCACCACCATAGGAAGCCATGGATAAGAGCTTGAAGGTAGGAGAAGATGAATGGAGGGAGAGGGAGAGAAGGAGCACAAAATTTTGTGCCTCAAAAGAGGTCTGAACTTTGAAGTTTAATTCTCAAATGATCAAAGTTGAAAAATGCACACACAAGGCCTTTATTTATAGCCTAAGTGTCACACAAAATTGGAGGAAAATTTGAATTTCTATTCAAATTTCACTTGAATTTGAAATTAAATTTGTGGAGCTAAAATTTCACTAATTATGATTAGTGAATTTTAGCTATGGTTCAGCCCACTAATCCAAGATCAAGTCCAAGATTCTCCACTAAGTATGCTTAGGTGGCATGAGGCATGTAAACCATGAAGGACATGCAAAAAGTGTGACTATATGATGTGACAATCGGGTGTAGCAAGCAAATGCTCACCTCCCCCTCTAAAATTTAATTGGATTGGGCTTCTCCCAATTCAATTAAATTTATTTTCCAACACATGCATCAAATATTCACTTAATGCATGCGAAATTACAAAACTACTCCTAATACAAAAAGTAGCCTAGCTGCCCCAAAATACAAGGGCTAAAACTTCCTACATTTCTAGGGTACCCTACCTACATTATGGAGCCCTAAATACAAGGCCCAAAAATAATGAAACCTTAATCTAATATGTACAAAGATAAGTGGGCTCATACTCAGTCCATGGGCCCGAAATCTACCCTAAGGCTCATGAGAACCCTAAGGCCTTCTCTTCCATCTCTGGCCTAATCTTTTTGGAGTCTTCTATCCAATGCCCTTGGGGGGTAAGATTACATCAATAGTCTGGGCTTTATTATGAATCTGCTGATCAAGCTTATTGCAAAGCAGATATCGGGTCTGCTATTGCATAAGTATCTCAGAGATCCAATCAACTTCCTGAACTCAGTAGCATCAACCAGTTCCTCTTTAGGATCCTTCTCCAACTTAAGCCCTGGTTCAATTGGTGTTACAGAGGGATTGCAATTCAGCATACCAAGTTTCTTTAAGACCTCCTGTGCATATCTGCTTTGGTGCATGAGCACTCACTTCTGTACTTGGTTAAATTCTAATCCAAGGAAATGTGATAATTTCCCTAGATCAGTCATCCCAAACTCAGCCATCATGAACTGCTTGAAAATATGAATCTCCTTTTCACTGCTGCCAGTCACAAGCAGATCATCTACATATAGACAGACCAGCAGTAAATTGGTTGAACAATTGGCCCTTATATACACCACATGCTCACTCTTGCATTTACTAAATTTTTGTTTGGCTAAGACTCCATCAATCCTCATGTTCCAGGCCCTTGGTGGCTGTTTTAAACCATACAGGGCTTTTCTGATCCAGTACACCTTGTCTTCATGCTTTTTCTTCTCAAAGCCTGGTCACTGTAATATGTATACCTCCTCTTCTAGATAACCATTCAAGAAAGCTGACTTAACATCCATATGGTACAAGGGCCAACCCCTGTTGCTGGCAACAGCTACAATCATCCTTACTGTCTCCAATCTTGCAACAGGAGCAAAAACCTCATTGTAGTCGATCCCTTCTTTTTGAAGGAATCCCTTTGCCACCAGTCTAGCCTTGTACTTGGCTACCTCTCCATTGGGTTTATGCTTGATCTTGTATACCCACTTAACACCTATGGCCTTCTTTCCCTTTGGAAGTTTAACTAACTCCCAGGTCCTATTTCTTTTGATTAACTCCAACTCCTCCTTCATTGCTTCCATCCACTTCTTCTCCTTGATAGCTTGTGCAAAGGAAATGGGCTTGACATCAGCAAACAGTGCAACATGCACCTCCTCACAGAGTAGAAATTCACCATCATCAGCAACATTATCATCTGTGTATACTTCAAAGTCCTGAAGCCCTGATGAAGGGATTCTGGTTCTTTTAGCCCTACTGTCTGCTGCCTCTTCTTGGTTCTGGTTAATATGAGCCAGTACCTCATGATCTGCATCATTAATTTCATTAGCTGATTCTGAATCAGGCTCATCAACTTCAATCCTAAGATCCTGCTGCCTTGAGTCAGTTTCTGCAGCAGTGCTTTCCCAATTCAGGCTTTTACTTTCATCAAAGGTTACATCATTGTTGATCACTGTTGGACCTTGTGGCCTCAATAATATTAAGAGGGATAGGCTTAGAATGCAGTAGAAGCAACAACAATCAATTTAACAATGTTCTTTAAACATGCAAGACACAATTGATTGCAACAAAATAAATAAGATAAGGGAAGAGAGAATGCAAACGTGATTTTATACTGGTTCGGCAAATTCCGTGCCTACGTCCAGTACTCAAGCAACCCAGTTGAGATTTCCACTATCTTTGTAAAATCCTTTACAAAGTATGAACCACACAGGGACAACTCATCCCTTGTGTTCAAATGCTTTACAACAAGAGACTCACAGTCTCTTAGCCAATCTCATTGAATAAGAATGATGGAAGAAGAATTCTCTCTTCAAGAGAAGAATATTGCAATGAAGATCATGTAAAAATCCTTATAGATTTTGCAATTGTTTGGCCAAGGATTTCTTTTGAGAGAGCATTTGACAATGAAGTTCTTTTGGAATCTCTCTCATTGTCTTTTGAGAGGATAAGACATTTTTGCCAAGCAAAACTCTGTTAAAATTCGTGCCCAAGTCACCTATTTATAGGCCTATGATGGCCATTCATAAATCAAATGAAAAGATGTGACTGTTGGCAGATTTTCTGAAAATTGTCCACTGGCAATCAATTACAATGTTTGTGTAATCAATTACACAGTTATAATTTGAAGGGTCATGACTTTTGAATTTGAATTTCAGGAGTTTTGTTGCTGTTAATTGATTACAGACATATGGTAATCGATTACATGTTGAAAATTCAAATTCAAAACCTTTTTCAACAGCTATTTCTCAATCCTGTCTTCTGGTAATCGATTACCAGAGCCTTGCATGTCTAGAAAACACTTTGTTTTAATGCAAGGCTTGATCTTGAGTTAATCTTGAAGCAAGGCTTTGTTTGTTGAAGCAATCTTGTATTAATCTTGAAGCCATGCTTATCTTTTGAAGCAACTTTGTTTGATTCTTCTTTTGACATCATCAAAATCATGTATACATACATTCACATTCTCCCCCTTTTTGATGATGACAAACATATGATTTCTTATTGACATTATCAAAGCTTGCATGATTCATATTCTCCCCCTTTGTCAAGCAAATTCTTTTTGATATCATCAAAACCTGCATGATTTACATTCTCCCCCTTTTTGATGATGACAAGCATTATCCAAGGCTTGATCTTTTTGACATCATCAAAATCTTCATGATTTACATTCTCCCCCTTTTTGATGATGACAACCACTTGTAGGTTAGGAGCAACAACAAATAAAAAAATATCTATTTGCATATAGTTTACTCCCCCTTGGTTTTGCAATGTTTGCTTATATGAGACAATTGAAGATTTCATATTTTTCATATATAAAAAGTTGTCTCATATAAAGAATAGATAATTTTTCTTACTATTTTATCTTTTATCTTTCTCTCCCCCTTTGTCAACATCAAATACAAATCATGAATAGAGAGGAGAAAAATGTTACCACTTGTTGTAATGTATAAAAATCAAGTGATATCAGAAGGCATTAAAACAAACTATTTTGCACTCACAAAAACACAATCGATCAAACACACAATCAAAAGCAATTAACAAAACACAATCAAAGACAATTATTAAAGAAAATCATCAAACACAATCAATCAAACACACAATAAAAAATAATCATCAAAACCTAATAAAAAACAATTATCAAAGACAATCAGCATAACTATCAATCATAATCATCAATGACAATAAAAAATTTAAGCAGAAAACAAGCATCAAAACTCAATCAAAAGTTAACAATCATAGACAAAAATCATCAAAAGTAATCAATCAAAGATAAGTGACATGTTGGTATCATTTGATATTACTTGTTGGGCTTGTTGATCAAGTGGCCTTTGCTTGTTGTCTCCATAAATCGCATATTCACTTTTCTTGGGGAGAAATGTGGCCTTCGTTTGTTGTCTCCATAAATCACATATTCATTTATCTTGGGGAGAAATATGAATAAACTTTGATGCATGCCATGTGTTTAGAGAAATTGCTATCAATATATCGACTTTGCTCTTCTCCATTTTCATAGTCTTTCATCATGATACCCAGACTTATGATTTTCTTCTCTGAATCACTTGAATAATTTATGACATTATCTTCCCAAGTGATATATCCTTTCTTTTCTTTCTTCTCTTTGAAATTCATCTTGTCGTATTTTTCCATTCTTCTTTTAAACACAGGACAATTGAATCTCATGTGCCCAAGTTGATCGCACTCAGCATTTTGGGGCTAAAGAGGAACCTTCTTCTTTCTTCTTTCATCATCATCTTCTTTCTTCTCTAGTTTTTTTTATGTAGTTTCATTTCTCTCTACCATTGTAGGAATAAATGAATCAAATTCAATGGCTTCCCATATCTTTAGATCTATGGCTTCTATAAAGATCTGCATTCGGGTTTTCCAATAATGATAACCCTCACCATTGAACATAAGAGCCTATTGATATAATTTTCCTCAGAAAATGGAAATTTGGATGAGGCCATATCTATTCTTGAAGTTTTTGAACTTTATACAAGAATCCCGCTCTGATACCACTTGTTGGACCTTGTGGCCTCAATAATATTAAGAGGGATAGGCTTAGAATGCAGAAGAAGCAACAACAATCAATTTAACAATGTTCTTTAAACATGCAAGACACAATTGATTGCAACAAAAATAAATAAAATAAGGGAAGAGAGAATGCAAACGTGATTTTATACTGGTTCGGCAAATTCCGTGCCTACGTCCAGTACTCAAGCAACCCACTTGAGATTTCCACTATCTTTGTAAAATCCTTTACAAAGTCTGAACCACATAGGGATAACCCATCCCTTGTGTTCAGATGCTTTACAACAAGAGACTCACAGTCTCTTAGCCAATCTCATTGAATAAGAAGAATGGAAGAAGAATTCTCTCTTCAAGAGAAGAATATTACAATGAAGATCATGTAAAAATCCTTATAGATTTTGCAATTGTTTGGCCAAGGATTTCTTTTGAGAGAGCATTTGACAATGAAGTTCTTTTGGAATCTCTCTCATTGTCTTTTGAGAGGATAAGACATTTTTGCCAAGCAAAACTCTCTACTAAAATTTGTGCCCAACTCACCTATTTATAGGCCTTTGATGGCCATTCATAAATCCAATGAAAAGATGTGACTGTTGGCAGATTTTCTGAAAATTGTTCACTGGTAATCGATTACAATGTTTGTGTAATCGATTACACAATTATAATTTGAAGGGTCATGACTTTTGAATTTGAATTTCAGGAGTTTCGTTGCTGGTAATCGATTACAGACATATGGTAATCGATTATATGTTGAAAATTCAAATTCAAAACATTTTTCAACAGCTATTTCTCAACCCTGTCTTCTGGTAATTGATTACACTGCCTGGTAATCAATTACCAGAGCCTTGCATGTCTTGAAAACACTTTGTTTTAAGGCAAGGCTTGATCTTGAGTTAATCTTGAAGCAAGGCTTTGTTGAAGCAATCTTATATTAATCTTGAAGCCATGCTTATCTTTTGAAGCAACTTTGTTTGATTCTTCTTTTGACATCATCAAAATCATGTATACATACATTCACAATCACCACTTTCTTTGAGCTGCAATCATAAAGCCTATACCCACTAATGTTGTGATAGCCCAACATGATCATCTGCTCAACCTTTTTGTCTAGTTTTCTTCTCAGCTGATTTGGAACATGCTTGATGCACAAGCACCCAAACACTCTTAGATGCTTAACACTAGGCTTGCTTCCACTCCAAGTTTCTTTAGGTGTCACACTCTCTAGCTTCTTTGTTGGGTATATGTTGAGCAGATAAGCTGCTGTTGACACTGCCTCACCCCAGAATTCTTTTGGCAAATTGAAATTCCTTAGCATGCACCTAGTCATGTTGACTATGGTTCTATTGAGTCTCTAGGATACACCATTGTGTTGTGGTGTGTAAGGAGGTGCAATCTCATGAATAATACCTTCATTCTCACAGGATTTCCTGAATTCATGTGATGTGTATTCACCACCACCATCTGACCTAAGCTTCTTTATCCTATTTCCACTTTGTGCTTCTACCATCACCTTGAATCTTTTAAAGGTAAGAAGCACTTCACTCTTTCGGTTCAGCAAATAGATCCATACCTTTCTTGAGTAATCATCTATGAAGGACACAAAATATGAGCTACCTCCTAGAGAGATCCTTTCAAAAGGTCCACACACATCAGTATAGATCAAATTCAACACTGCTGAAGACCTAGTTGGAATTTCAGTACTATAGGACTTCCTAGTTTGTTTTGATTCACAAAAACTGTCACATACTCTACTAGGTTGCTGTATGTTGCTCATTCCTGTAACAACTTTATTACTACTCATCATTCTCAGCCTTTTAAAGTTCAGGTGACCATACCTCTTATGCCAGAGCCAACTTTTAGAGTCTTCAATGACTGAGAGGCACTCTTGATCTTGTTGAATCTAGAATTCAGTCTTAAAGGTCCTGTTGCTAGACACAGGTGCCTTGATAATCATCCTACTCTTTTGATAAAAAATATTCATGTGGTGGTCCTCAAGCATTGATTTGTATCCCTTTTCAAGTAGTTGTCCCAAACTCAGCAAGTTGTTGTGCATGGTAGGTACATAAAGGACTTCATTTATCGAGGACCTTTTACCATCCTTTCTCTGGATCAGCACCCTCCCAAGGCCTTCTGCCTTGACTGTGCTGTTATCTGCAAACCTGACATTCTTCTTTACAAATTCATCCAGGTCAATCAACCAGTCCCTCCTCCCAGTCATGTGATTTGAGCAGCCTGTATCCAAGTACCATTCAGTGTTGGTAAGCTTACTTGAGTCATTTGTTACCATCAACAAAACTTGATCATCCTCTGAGTCACTCTCCTGGGTCAGTTGTGCTTGATCATCTCTTGCCTTTTGTGTCTTCCTGGCTTTGCACTGAGCTGCAAAGTGACCTCATTCTCTACAATACCAACACTGAATATGTTTTCTTTTGGAGTTGCCACTCTTACCACTTTGATGAAAGCTCTTCTACCTTAATTGTGACCCACTATCATCATGATTGATTTCATCTGCACTTGAATCATCAGTGCCATCCTCTCTTGTTCCTCTCAATTTATGGCCTTTCAGTTTAACCTTCCCTTTACTGCTCCCTGAGCCATTTTTGTATCTCCTCCCACTCTAAGTAAGTAAGGCCTATTCAGATGACCAATCTGTTTCCCTTTCTTTGATTCTTTTCTTGTGTGCTTTCAAGAGAGTATTGAAGCTCATCCAATTTCATTTCTGTAAAATCCTTAGATTCTTCTATTGCAGCAACCACATAATCAAATCTTGAACTCAAGGTTCTTAGAACCTTTTCTACAAGATCTTGATCCTTCAAGTTTTCACCACAAGCCATCATCTGGTTTGATAGACTATGCACACGATTTAGGTATTCAGCTATGCCTTCTTTCTTATTCATCTGCAGTAGCTCGAATTGTCGCTTCAAGGTTTGCATCTTGACTCTTTTCAACCTGTCTGACCTAGCATAGACTTTTACAAGAGTGTCCCAAGCTTGCTTGGCTGATGTAGCTCAGGCAATCTTGGCAAAGTTCTAAGGATCCACACACTGGTGAATAAGGAAGAGAGCCTTACAATCCATTTTCTTGGATTCTTTGAACATCCTTTTTTGTGCTTCACCTGCATCTTCCTTCAACTCCTGAAGCCCTATCATAGCAGACTCAAGAACATCCTGCATTCCAAAGATCACTTTCATTTGAATGCACTATGTATTGTAGTTCTTCCCATCCAGGATTGGTAGATGCGTTGAAGGTCCGTTCCCATTCATCTCTGAAACACTGAAGCTTCAGGGATCCCACACTGGGACCAAACAAGACTCTCCCAAGACTGTTGAAACCAAAAGCTCTTAATACCACTATTGGACCTAGTGCTTACAACACCTTCAAGCTAGAAATCACAAACTAAGTTTGAAGATGAACCCAAAGGAAAGGGAATAGTGAGCAAGAGATCTAATCTACTCATATCATAGAAGCAATTTCTTTTTATACAGCCAACATAGGATCTCTGCACTAAACCTAATTGTAGTTGAGTCCTTTTAACAGAAATAACAGACATAATAGAAATAACAAAGCTAACTAACTACTCAGGTACAACTTGTCAAGGAATTGAATTGATCTCTATATCAAGCTCCAAGCTTCAACACATCCACCTTTTCCACAAGTTATCATCAGAGGGAAGTCGGTTGAGGAATGCGAGCCAAAGCTGGTTCCAAATTAGCTTAGCCCAGTTGAAGACATTAGCTTTAGGAAAAAGGAAGAGGTAAGATTATTTGGAAGAGAGGGAGCCTGAGGGGATGGAGTGCCAAGCAAGTTTGTCTTCTGCACTACAAACTAGAATGACAACCTCTTTAATCGCCTTAGACACAACCAGGAATTGGGAAACAAAAATAGAAGGCAGAGAGATCAATTCCATTGACCAGAAATCCCTGCCTTTGGCCATGAGAAGGCAGTGCAAATGATAAGGAACACTAATCAAATCCACAATGGGAGACCCAATTCAATTTTCATTCCAGAAATTTAAGTTGCCATTGCCAATCAGCCAAGAGGAGTTATTAGTTACCGCAGGCATAAGATTTTTTATCCCACTCCAAATAGAGGAAGAAATATGAGTTGATGAATCTACCACTTCTAAACACCTTAGCCCATAGAAGCTGCCCAAACAAAATCAAAGGATGAAAAATCCCAACCCAACTTTAACATAGCAACTTTATTTATGGCAACCATATGTTTTAGCCCTAAACCCTCTTCATGAAAAGGTTTACATTTTGATAGAGGACTATCCAAGGAAGAAGATTTTGGCTTAGGTGGGCTCAACATGGATGGACCAATCACTTGAGCAAAGAGTAAGAGATTTTAAGAAGAGCTTGACAAGAGACTAAATTCTCTCACGGAGAAAAGAGAAGAAGAAGGGAAACTCATTTATTTTAGCCAACATTTAGAATAAAATTTATTTTCATTTTTAATTATATTTTTGGGCCTATTTTTAGACTTGTAATAGGCTGCTACCTTTTTATTGTTATTTTTAAGTCTTTTAATGATTAGATTAGTAATTGGGCCTTGTGCCTAATTTAAGACTATTAGTAGGAGTGATAAATAGACTCCTTAAATACTTTGCTGATGGTTTTTATGAAATTTCATATTAGACACAATTGAGAGAATGTCTCTCTTGGTTCCTTTGTGAAACCTTAGGTTCTTATCAAGGAATTCTATTCTTTGTGATGAATCATCCTCAACTTATCAATCTCCCAAGATTGTGGTGTTTTTCTTTCCATCTTTTTATCTAATTCCGCTTTATCCTTTTATTTTCCGCAATTTCAGAGAGTCTCAAATAGGTTCCTCAGTTGTTGATGCTCAAAATTAGATCCATGAATCAAGGTTCCATCAATTGGTACTAGAGCTTTGGTTCTTGAAATCAGGTGTTATCTATCCTTTGTGTTTTTTTGTTTCATGTGTGTTTCCTCCTTTGTTTGTTCTGTCATTTTTTTGTTTAACTCTATATCATTATTATTTCATCTTTCTTTGTTTTATTTCTTTGAGTCTATCTTTCTTTTTTGAACTATATCAAGTATCAATATCTTTTTATCTTTTTTTATAAATGTAGTATAAAACTGTGTGCAAAATAAAAGAAAGTAAAAAAGAAAGAAATCCAGTTTTCAGATTTGGAGACAAAATTTTGTTATAATCTAGATTTGGATTTTTCTAATCACATATTTGCATTCAAATTTGAATTGTGTGCCAAAATAAAAAAATAAAAAAGTGCAGAGATAAAAAAAGGAAGAAAAAAAAACCAAAAAAAATTGCATTCAGAGTCTTTCTTGTTTTTACATCTATTTCAAAAAAACAATTGTGTCTTGTTGGTTATTTACATCTAGTATAGTTCAATTTTTGGACTATCCTTTTCTTCATTCTGGAGTCTTTTAGTTTGTCTTCCTTGGCATTCCTTTTGAGCATTCCATTCATTATTTTTGTTTGTCTTTAAAATTCCTTAGTTTTGTCTTAGAGTATTTCTTTTCTTAGCTTCTTGAGTTAAGTTTTGATTTGTGACATATTTCACATTGAATACTTCTTGATTTTGAGCTTGAAGGTTTTGCATAAGAACTAAAAAGAAGCAAGAGTGGTAAAAGGAAAGAGTGCATATTATAAAAGAAAAAGCCTTGAAAGAGTGATACACGAGTGAACTTGAGTGAAACACTAAGTTGAGTGGTGATGTCCTATTCTATTTTTTTACTTGTGCACTAACTTTTCTTGTAGGTATGACTTCTACAAGTGGAGATGCTACTCCACCATCTCCAAAAACCATAAGGCTCATGGCGGAGATGATTAAACTTGGTGATCAAATGAGAAGAATGAGTTATGTGTGAATCATGCAGGTTTTGATGATGCCAAAAAGAATTTACTTGATAATTGTTGTCATCATAAAAAAAAGGGGGAGAATATGAATGTATGTATACATGTTTTTGATGATGCCAAAGTATAAGCAAACAAGATTGCTTCAAGAAACATTCAAGGTTAAGCAAGTAGAGATTGCTTCAAGATTAATTCAAGGTCAAGCAAACAAGATCAAGAAAAAGATAAGGCCTTAGTTTATTTGTTAAAAGAATCTCACACTGGTTGATCAGTTTTGGCCTCAAACAATTATTTTCAACAGATCAAGGCACTGGTAATCAATTACCAGGTATTATAATCGATTACCAGAGACAAGATTGCAAATGGACTTTTCAAAAAGGATTTTGAAATTTGAATTTTAAATCTTGTAATCAATTACCAAATGTCTGTAATCGATTACCAATAATGACACTTTAGAAAATACTTTGAAAAGTTATAACCCTTCAAAATATAACTGTGTAATTGATTACCAGAAACCTGTAATCGATTACCAGTGAGAAAATTTCAGAAAAACTTTTTGAAAAGACATATCTCTTCAAACTATTTTGAAAAGGCAAAATGGACCTATATATGTGTGTGTTTGACTTCGAAAAGTACAAAAGAGAGATTTTCAGAGAACTTAATTGTCAAATTCTCTCTAAACAACTATTGGCCAAACACTTGCAAATCTATTGAGAACTCTTCTAGGAACTTCAATTTGTATCATTTATTCTAAAGGAGAGAAATCTTTTTGTTCATCTCATAAACTCAATTGTAATCAAGAGACTATTTGTCTCTTGGATTGTGAGAATATTGAACACAAGGGTGAGGGATCCCAAGGTGTGTTCAAAGACTATAAAGGATTTACAGAGATAGTGGAAAATCTCAAGTGGGTTGCTTGAGGACTGAACGTAGGCACAGGAAATGGCCGAACCGATATAAATTGAGTTTTCATTTTGCTCTTCCCTTATCTCAGTTATTCTATTGCAGTTTACTTTGTCTTGCGCAGTTAAAAGAACATTATTAAATTGATTACTTCTTCTTCTTCTGCATTCTGAGCCTATCATATATCATTTTAAAAGGGGGTTAAAATTTGTTAGTGGGAAAAGTTTGAAACTTAATTCACCCCCCCTCTTAAGTTATTGAGGCCACTTGTTCAACATTATGAAGATAAATAAATGATGGAGAGAATGAGAAAGGAGAATGAGGAGAGTTTGGGAAGAATACACAAGAGTAGTGAAGCTTTAAATGAGAGGATTGAAAATATAGAGCGAAGAAGAGAGGACAAATCATCTAATTCTTCTCAAAGAGAATATGAGGGGTATGAAGAGGATGAGGGAGGAAGCAGGAACGAGAGGTATAGGTGTCGTAACCTACCCTTCGAGGGGAGGGCGAGGCGAAACGTAAAAGTGTGTCTTCTCATGAAGAAAACGCGTGGAGTTGCCAACAATGTTTATTCGAGGAAAACGTTAGAAAAACCAAAAAGACGATAGTCTACGGATTTTGAAGATGAGGGTTCAGGAGTTGTTTACACACGGGGAATGTATTAGCACCCCACACGCCAATCACAAGGGACAGAAAACTTTAATTGAGTGCGCAAAACATGACTTCAAAATTGTGTATTTTCCTTTTTTATATTTTTTATTTTTTTGGGGGTCGACAAGGGTGTTGCCCTTGCTCCTACGTATCCTCAGGTGCGATGAGGAATTCAGACCTACGTAATTCTTTAAGTCTGAAAGTTTGTGTGTTACATTGATTTTATGTTTTTTGAAAGATTGATTTTAATTGCGAACAAAAGTCATTTAAGGCGTTGGACCTTGAAACGATGTTTTAAACTTTGAAAAGCGGAGAGAATCGTTAAGGCGTTGGACCTTGAAATGATCTTTTAAATTTGAAAAGAGGAGAGAGTTGTTGAGGCGTTGGACCTTGAAACGATCTCAAGTGATATTTGATGAAAAGAAATTAGTTATGAGTTGGTTTTATCTCGATTTTTTTATTAATCTTCAACCTTTTTTAAAGATAACTTGCGACACTAATGATCGATTAAAACTTACTTTACAAAAGAAAAGCGATTACCGATGATAGGAGAAGGAGATGAAGATGGACAAAACAACAAAGAAGACCCCTAAGGGTGCATATATCATGTTCAAATCCTGAAAAACAAACACTAATCGAATGACGAAAGAAGAACACAGAGCAGAGAACAATGTAGAAGTCGATTATGGTTGCAATTCGGTAGCACCTCGGCCTCATTTTTCTCTTCTTTCTTCTTCTTCTCTCTGATTTCTCTCAAAATCTCTCAATGTTGAACCTTGGAACCCTTTACTCAGCCAACCTCACGCCTATTTATAGCAAAAGATGAAATTAAGGGTCATGGTAGCTCGCCCAGGCGAGCTGTTGCTCCATCCTGAAGTAAGCTGGCTCGCCCAGGCGAGCTGGTTCCTTCACCCCTAAGCAATTTGGGGGCCTAGGCAAGCTAGAGGCTAGCCTGGGCGAGCCAGGGCCCAAAAAACTCCTTGAAATGACCCTTTTGCCCCTCTCTTTCGGTGTCTTTCGCATTCTTGATCAAAACATTGAATGATCATCTGTTTCGCACTATAACTGGCATTCAACACCATAAGTCGAATAACAAGGGTCAAAATATCAACAAACGATAGTCCCCGGACGAAATTAGGGTATGATAGTTGCCCCTCTTTACTTATCTTTTATTGGAAATAAAAGGGAAGTAAAGATAAGGACACTAATTTTGTTCGAGCGATCTAGCTATTCGACAGGGCAATTGGAAAAAACCAAGGAAGTGAAACCAAGAAAACATGAGGACATTAAAGTTCTGTAGAGCGGAAGACATATGAAGTTTTGTTTTTTTTCAATTCAAAGCATAGAAATAGAGGACGTCGAGTCCTATGAAGCACAAAGACAAAGACATTGAGTCCTATAAAGGACAAAAGACATTGAAGTCTTTGAAATGTAAATGAAGACATTGTAGTCTTTTTGAAAGCGTAAATGACTGAAGACATTGAAGTCTTTTGAAATGTAAATGAAGACATTGTAGTCTTTTGAAAGCATAAATGACTGAAGACATTGAAGTCTTTTGAAATGTAAATGAAGACATTGTAGTCTTTTGAAAGCATAAATAACTGAAGACATTGAAGTCTTTTGAAATGTAAATAAAGACATTGTAGTCTTGACAAAAGACATTGAAGTCTTTGAAATGTAAAGAAGACATGGAAGTCTTGACAAAAGGCATTGAAGTCTTTGAAATGTAAAGAGCAGAAGACATTGATAGTCTCTGCAAGACAACAGACTTTGATAGTCTTTGAAAATGTAAAGATATTGAAATCTTGGAAAAGTAAATGAAAAAGGACTTTGAGTTCTAAGAAAGCATAATGACGGAGGACTTTGAGTCCTACGAAAGATAAAGACAGAGGACTTTGAGTCCTATGAGAGATAAAGGCGACAACTTTGAGTCCTATGAAAGATAAAGGAGAGGACTTTGAGTCCTATGAAAGATAAAAGCGAGGACTTTGAGTCCTGTGAAAGATAAAAGAGAGGACTTTGAGTCTTGTGAAAGATAAAAGCGAGGACTTTGACTCCTGTGAAAGATAAAAGCGAGGACTTTGAGTCCTATGAAAGATAAAGGCGAGGACTTTGAGTCCTATGAAAGATAAAGGAGAGGACTTTGAGTCCTGTGACAGAAGCCAATAGGTACTAGTACCAAAGGGCTCGACCTTATCGAAAAGCAAGAGATTCACTTTTTGAGAGGGCCTCTCATCCTAAACTTAAAAGATAGGACATTAGATTTGGGAAATTGGTATACAAAGAGAAATCTATAGCCTAATATGAACATGATGTTTGGGATGCAGATGCATGTAATCTTCATCTTGAAATGCTAGTAATGCGAAAAGATTTTGAATCATGAAAAATGTGTGATGCTCATGATATTTTTTTCCTATTTTTGTGATTTTGATTTTTTTGATTTGATTTTTTTGCTTCTTTTTTATTTTTGTGGAAAACACATATTGACTGTCTTTTTCTGAAAGAGGCGATAACTTATGAGACCTCATCCTATCTTTTTGCAAATCTCTTCGGGGACTCCCTCAGAGTGTATGTTTTGTTTGATTTAGTCACTTGAAAATTTTGGAGTGACGGCAAAGGAGCCGTTTGACATTTAATCAATCAACCGAAATATTGATCCTAGGGTTTTCCCCTTTCCTTTAAAAAACTTCGATTATTCTGCACAACAAGAGAAATATAAGGCTTTAGGACCAATCGCATGCACCATTGAAGGGTGACAATGGATTGTTACACTTTGGTATATGACCAAGTGAAAATTTCTTGATTTAAGATTATAGAGTGATGCCAAGGGTCTGTTGATCCCGCTGAAACTTGATGACATGGGCTGATCCCAAAAGAATTTATACAACAAAGGCTACCCTATGATTCAAAAGAAATCCTTAGGAGTCTGCATGAGCGACTAACATCAGATGTACCCCACTATCACAATTGTCTTTGGGCATTTTCCACAAGCTCTTGGTCGGATGAGTTTTCTTCTCAAATATGCGGTGCAAAACCTCAAGGATTCTTTTTTCTTCATATATATTTTTTTCAACAATCACAAGCATGTGCGGGTTTCATTCCAGAATCTCAACTTAAAAGTAAATTAGTCATTCCTTGATCCACATGGGCTTTATTGGGCTTGTAACGTGGTCAGGGGTAAGAGGGCTATGGAAGAAAGGATTAGAGAGGCTCAAAGAGTGTTTAAGGGTTACATTGAGTAAAAACCTCGAGAGCATTGCTTTTTGGGCTGGGCTTTACTCCTTTTGTCTTATACATTAATCATCGTTGCACTTTTGTGCCTTTCTTGTAAAATCTAGAGATCTTTGTCTCTCTTTTTTTTCCTTCACTCGCCTTTGGCGGATTTTACTTTATTTTTCTTTTCATTGTTGCCCAACTTCATGCATGTGTTGTTTGCATTACTCTTCCTGCCGGTTTAGCGGTGGTTCCTACTCAGGGTTCCTATTTTGTCTTTGTTGGTTTTTTTTGTTGTTTTTAGAAAACAAATATGCTTTGGCTCAGAGGGGGTAGCAAGGGATAAATTAGTGTTTGGGATATTGAAACATGGCCATGTGTCATTTCAAATCTTGACTTAGATCCTTTTGTAGTTTGGATTTTGGGACAAAACCTTAATAACATGCCCCTGATTGTTTTTTTTCCTTTATTTTTATTTCTATTAACCTTAATTTTTGCCTAGGCCGCCCTTTCGGGTTTTTGACCTATCGGGTGAGAACTTCTGATCTGCCCCTTGGTTTGCTTAAGGCTCATGCGCGGTGCCTCTCATTGCCCCTAGTGTAGGGCTTTGAGGTATCTATTGTTGTCGAGAAATATTTAAAGGATTTTCAATTGACAGATTAAGCTGAACAACTCTTGTTCTTGATAACTCATTTTTCTATAAAAAAGAAACTTTTAAGAATGATAAAATGAGGTCACATGAGTGTCTGTACTTTTTATTTGAAACACAGTCAATCAAATGTTTTTTTTTGAACTTTTTACTTTACTCATTGTTTGCGACACCCTCACAAAACGAGTAGAACGAGCAATTTCTGATTGAACAGACTTGGAAGCCAAACTTGTGGAAGCAATGACTTCCAAGATTATTTTGATGATGCCAAAGAATCAAGAGTTAAGCAAGTTCCAAAGAATCAGGAGTCAAAAAGCTTCAAGAATCAAGTTTGAAGATTTAAGATTCAAGAACAATCAAGTTTCAACAATAAAGATTCAAGAACAAAGAGTTAGATTTCGAATTTCAAGAGTCACAGCTAGTGATAAAACATTTTCAAATCATTTTAAACTTGTGTAATCGATTACACAATACTTGTAATCAATTACCAGAGTTTCTAAACATTTTGATTTTCAAATTTAAACATGAAGAGTCACATCTGTTGATGTGTAATCGATTACACTATGATGGTAATCGATTACCAGTGACTGATTTCGAAAAATAAATTACCAAAAGTCATAATTCTTAAAGTGACTTGTTTCTGAAGAGTTTTTCAAAAGTCATAACTTTTAAGTGACTAGTTTTCACTAAAGTCACAACTCTTGAAGTGACTAGTTTTGAAGACATTGCCAAAAGTCACAACTTTTAACTTGAATCATCAAATGACTATAAATATGTGACCATGGCACAAATTTCAATATATGTATGAATAACAAATTTCTTTCATTCATTTCTCTTCATCTTTCTAAAAGATTTTGCTCAATACTTTCTCTTTCAAGAAAAGTTCATTGACCAAAAACTTGTGCTATTCTTCTTCTTCTTCTTCCCTTCTCCCTCTTGACAAAAGATTTCAAAGGACTAACCACCCGAGATATCTTCTGTTTCTTACAAAAGATTTCAAAGGACTAACCACCTGAGATATCTTTTTCCCTTTCCCTTTATACAAAAGATTTCAAAGGACTAACTGCATGATATATCTTTTGTATCCCCCTCACAGAGAATTCAGGGGACTAATTGCCTAAGAATTCTTTGCACTAACACATTGGAGGGTACATCCTTTGTGGTACAAGTAGAGGGTACATCTACTTGGATTGTTATACTGAGAACGAGAGAGGGTACATCTCTTGTGGATCAGTTCAAGTGGAGGGTACATCCACTTGGTTGTTCAAAGAGAACAAGGGAAGGTACATCCCTTGTGGATCTTTGGCTTGTAAAGGATTTTACAAGGTTGAAAGAAATCTCAAGAACCGTTGGTTGCTTGGGGACTGGATGTAGGCATGGGTTGTTGCCGAACCAGTATAAATCTTGTGTTTGTCTTCTTCTTCCCCACACTTTTTAATTTCTGCTGTGTACTTTTATTTGCCGCTTTTACTTTTGGTTAAGTTATTGTTTATGTTCTTTACTTTCATAACTTAGTAGTAAAAGCCTAGTTGAATCCAGTAACATTAAGAAGGATAAATTTTTTAATTAATCAAGACACATTAATAATTAATTCTACTCCCCCTTGTTAATTATTCTGAGGCCACTCGATCCAACAAGTGGTATCAGAGTAGGTTTCTTGTGAAAAGTTTCACAACTTCAAGATAAATGACCTCTTCAAATTCTGTTTTTCAAAAGTATTTTCAGGAATAGGTCAAATCTGAAATCATTTCAAGATTATGATGAAGACCAAGCCAACTTATGTCTCATGACAAAATCTCATGAGAATAACAAGGAAGAATCTGTAAGGAAGAAGTGGTACATCGACAGTGGATGTTCCAAGCATATGACAGGAGATGTATCTAAGTTTACAATCATTTCCCCCAATAAAAGTGGACATGTTACATACGGCGACAACAACAAAGGCAAAATCATTGGAGTCAGCAAAATAGGTACGAGTTCCTCTACTCCTATTGAAAATGTGCTACTTGTAGAAGGTTTAATACATAGCCTATTATGTGTTAGTCAATTATGTGATAGAGGATATAAAGTATCTTTTGATTCTGAAAAATGTGTTATCAAGCATGAACATGACAAAGATATTGAGCATATAGGTTTTAGAGAAAATAATGTTTACATGATTGATTTGAAACAAAAATCTGAAAATGATAGATGCTTTCTAAGTAAAGATAGTGATCCTTGGTTATGACATAAGAGATTTGCTCACATTAACATGGATCATCTAAATAGATTAATCTCAAAAGACCTAGTTGTTGGTTTACCAAAATTAAAGTTTGAAAAAGATAAATTATGTGATGCATGCGAAAAAGGTAAACAAACAAGAGCATCTTTTAAATCTAAAAATATTGTCTCTACCACTCAACCTTTACTATTACTGCATATGGATTTGTTTGGGCCCTCTAGAGTCATGAGTTATGGTGGTAGTTACTATGCATTAGTAATTGTTGATGACTATTCTAGGTATACTTGGACTTTATTTCTTACTCACAAAAATGATGCATTTCATGCATTTAGAAGACTTGCCAAAGTCATCCAAAACTAGAAAAATCTCAAAATTATCTCCATTAGAACTAATCATGGAGGTGAATTTGAAAACAATGATTTTGAAATGTTTTGTGATGAACATGACATAGAACACAACTTTTCTGCACCTAGGACACCCCAACAAAACAGTATAGAAGAAATGAAAAATAGATTTTTAGAAGAAATAGCTAGAACCCTTTTAAATGACACTCCATTTCTAAAATATTTTTGTGCAGAAGCTGTCAACACCACATGTTATATTATGAATAGAGCCTTAATAAGACCCATTCTTAAGAAAACCCCATATGAACTATTTAACAATAGAAAACCAAACATTGCTCATTTACATGTTTTTGGATGTAAATGTTTTGTCCTAAACAATGGTAGAGAAAGCCTAGGAAAATTTGATGCTAAGGCGGATGAGGGTATCTTCCTTGGTTATTCCCTACATAGCAAAACCTTCAGGATATACAACAAAAGAACCATGACAATTGAGGAATCAATACATGTTACTTTTGATGAAACTAATATTACCTCTCCGAGAAAGGAATTTCTTGATGATATTGCAGATTCTTTGGAAGATATGCACAATCAAGAAAGGAATCTAAAAAGGAAGAGAAATGAAGAAAACAAGGATGTTCAAGATGACATAGCCCAAGAAAATGATGATCTTCCCAAAGAATGGAAAACCTCAAGAAATCATCCTCTTGACAATATCATTGGAGATATCTCAAAAACGGGTAACAACTAGACATTCTCTCAAAGATTTATGCAATAACATGGTATTTGTTTCTATGATAGAACCTAAAAACTTTAAAGAAGCCATAATAGATGATCAATGGATAGTTGCTATGCAAGAAGAGTTAATTCAATTTGAGAGCAATAATGTTTGGGAACTAGTTGAGAAACCATATAACTACCCCATTATAGGAACTAAGTGGGTATTTAGAAATAAACTAGATGAAAATGGTATAGTAATTAGAAATAAAGCTAGACTAGTTGCAAAAGGGTACAACCAAGAAGAAGGTATAGACTATGAAGAAACATTTGCACTTGTAGCTAGATTAGAATCCATTAGAATGCTTTTAGCCTATGCATCTATTATGAATTTTAAATTATATCAAATGGATGTCAAGAGTGCCTTCTTAAATGGTCTAATCCAAGAGGAAGTATATGTAGAACAACCTCCTGGGTTTGAAGACTCACAAAAATTAGATCATGTCTATAGGTTAAAGAAAGCACTTTATGGGTTAAAACAAACACCTAGGGCTTGGTATGAAAGATTAAGTAAATTCCTATTAGAAAAGAATTTCATTCGAGGAAAGGTAGATACCACCTTATTCATAAAGAATAAGGATAATGATATCTTATTGGTACAAATTTATGTTGATGATATAATCTTTGGATCTACTAATGAATCTTTGTGCAAGGAGTTTTCTATTGACATGCAAAGTGAGTTTGAGATGTCCATGATGGGTGAGTTAAATTACTTTCTTGGATTACAAATCAAACAAAAAAATGATGGGATCTTTTTCAACCAAACAAAATATTGTAAGGAACTCATCAAGAGATTCGGAATGGAGAACTCAAAACACTTGGCTACTCCTTTGAGCACTGGTTGCTACCTTGACAAAGATGAGTCCGGTCAACCCGCTGATGAAAAGCAATATAGAGGTATGATTGGATCTCTACTTTACTTATCTGGAAGTAGGCCAGATATTATGTTTAGTGTGTGCATGTGTACAAGATTTCAATCAAATCCAAAGTTTTTAGATCTAACTGCAGTAAAAAGGATCATAAAATATCTCTTAGGAACAGTTAACTTAGGATTATGGTACCCTAAAAATTTTGTACGCAATTAATAGGATACTCAGATTCAGATTTTGCTGGATCTAAAACAGATAGGAAGAGTACTAGTGGCACATGTCAATTCATAGGGTCTGCTCTTGTCTCTTGGCACAACAAGAAGCAAAATAGTGTAGCATTATCCACAGTTGAAGCATAATACATCTCTGCTGGTAGTTGTTGTGAACATTTTCTGTGGATGAAACAACAACTATCTGATTATGGGATTGTATTAGACCATATTCCCATAAAATGTGACAACACAAGCACCATAAATATATCTAAGAACCCAGCCCTTCACTCTAGAACCAAGCACATAGAAATTAGGCATCATTTTCTTAGATATCATGTCCTAAAAGGTGACTATGTTCTAGAATTTGTAGATACCAAAAACCAACTCGCAGACATCTTCACAAAACCACTACCCAAAGATTCTTTCTACAGCATTAGAAGAGAATTAAGACTACTAGATGTTAGTGACTTAGACAAATGATTTGTTTTATGTTATGATGTCTTATGACTTATTTGATACATATGCTTTTATTATGATTTGTGGATAATTTATTATCTTGTTTGATTTTTTTATAAGTTTCTCCTTTTTCTTGTATGAATACATTTCTTGTATGTTTATCCATTTGTATGATTTTATGTTACAACGCACTTTGGCCTTTTTGATGTTGCCAAAGGGGGAGAGAAAAATGGGTATTTTAGAAATCAAGATATTATATTTTCAAAGCTTTAAAATTAAGCATAAATTCAAAAAGAAAGGGGGAGAAAGAGATGAGTGAACGGTAGAACAAAACTTGTATGTATCCTCTTGATTTCAGGATTGTCATCATCAAAAAGGGGGAGATTGTGGAAGCAATGACTTCCAAGATTATTTTGATGATGCCAAAGAATCAAGAGTTAAGCAAGTTCCAAAGAATCAGGAGTCAAAAAGCTTCAAGAATCAAGTTTGAAGATTTAAGATTCAAGAACAATCAAGTTTCAACAATCAAGATTCAAGAACAATCAAGATCAAGATTCAAGAATCAAGAGAAGACTCAATCAAGATAAGTACTAAAATCGTTTTTCAAAACATTGAGTAGCACAAGAATTTTTCACAAAATCTTTTACCAAAGAGTTTTACTCTCTAGTAATCAATTACCAGAAGGTAGTAATCAATTACCAGTACCCAACATTGTTTTTCAAAATTATTTACAAAGTTGTAATCGATTACCATGAGCATGTAATTGATTACCAATGTTTTAAAACGTTAGATTTCAAATTTCAAGAGTCACAACTAGTGATAAAACATTTTCAAATCATTTTAAACTTGTGTAATCGATTACACAATACTTGTAATCAATTACCAGAGTTTCTAAACATTTTGATTTTCAAATTTAAACATGAAGAGTCACATCTGTTGATGTGTAATCGATTACACTATGATGGTAATCGATTACCAGTGACGGATTTCGAAAAATAAATTACCAAAAGTCACAATTCTTAAAGTGACTTGTTTCTGAAGAGTTTTTCAAAAGTCACAACTTTTAAGTGACTAGTTTTCACAAAAGTCACAACTCTTGAAGTGACTAGTTTTGAAGAAATTGCCAAAAGTCACAACTTTTAACTTGAATCATCAAATGACTATAAATATGTGACCATGGCATGAATTTTGATAACATGTTTTATAGAACTTTCTGATTCATTTCTCTTCATCTTTCTAAAATTTTTTGTTCAATACTTTCTCTTCCAAGAAAATTTCATTGACCAAAAACTTGTGTTATTCTTCTTCTTCTTCCCTTCTCCGTCTTTACAAAAGATTTCAAAGGACTAACCACCCGAGATATCTTCTGTTTCTTACAAAAGATTTCAAAGGACTAGCCGCCTGAGATATCTTTTTCCCTTTCCCTTTATACCAAAGATTTCAAAGGACTAACTGCATGAGATATCTTTTGTATCCCCCTCACAGAGAATTCAGGGGACTAATTGCCTAAGAATTCTTTGCACTAACACATTGGAGGGTACATCCTTTGTGGTACAAGTAGAGGGTACATCTACTTGGGTTGTTATACTGAGAACAAGAGAGGGTACATCTCTTGTGGATCAGTTCAAGTGGAGGGTACATTCACTTGGTTGTTCAAAGAGAACAAGGGAAGGTACATCCCTTGTGGATCTTTGGCTTGTAAAGGATTTTACAAGGTTGAAAGAAATCTCAAGAACCGTTGGTTGCTTGGGGACTGGATGTAGGCATGGGTTGTTGCCGAACCAGTATAAATCTTGTGTTTGTCTTCTTCTTCCCTACACTTTTTAATTTCTGCTGTGTACTTTTATTTGCCGCTTTTACTTTTGGTTAAGTTATTGTTTCTGTTCTTTACTTTCATAACTTAGTAGTAAAAGCCTAGTTGAATCCAGTAACATTAAGAAGGATAAATTTTTTAATTAATCAAGACACATTAATAATTAATTCTACTCCCCCTTGTTAATTATTCTGAGGCCACTCGATCCAACAAAACTCAAGAGCGCAGGTTGCTTGAGCAAACAAACCATCAACTTACATTCACATTCTGGTGAAAGTTAAATAAGCAAGGATGTAATTGAGAGAATGAGAGACATCAAATTTATCCATATTATTAGCATTATGGCTGTTGTTTACAGTAATGGCATAAACTAAAAAATCCTAATGAGTCATTGTAGACATATAACAACAACCTTCAAATTGCCCCAAGCATCATACATAGTATCGCTTGACAACATCAGAATTCATGAGCGATTATCCTCCTCAAATTTTAGCCAGCCTGCATCAATTAGACTTTGCACCTTATGTTTCAGGGTCTTACAATGCTCAATGGAATGCCCCAGAACTCCCCCATGATAAGCGCATGTCATGTTGAGGTTGTATCGTCTGGGAAACAGAGGTTGAGGAGTCTTTGTTGGGCTTATGACTGCCATTGCATTATCGAGTAGATAGGGGAGTATGTCAGCATATGGCATTGGAATTGGGGTGAATTCTGCAAGCTTATTTTCTGGAAAACCCCTTCCCTGGTTGGTGTTTTGATTTGTGTTAAGGGTGGTGTTTGGTATCGGATGTGTGGTAGGCAGACTTTGTGGCTGATTTAGGGGTGGCCCTTGCGGATGATTGGGCGTTCTTGATTGGTAGGGTGGTGGGTAATGAGAAGGACTAATATTGGCCGAGTATTGATATTGTTAGGCTGGTCGGAAATTTGGCCATGTAGGAACGATAGTCACATCATGGGTTCCTCCCTCATTCTCACTCTCTCCATTTGCCCTAGGTTTCATATTCATCAAAGTAGGATAATCAAATTTGCCTCTTCTCAGACCCACTTCGATCCTTTTGCCAACAAAAACAAAATCGGTAAAGCTTGAAGGGGTGTAACCCAGCATTTTCTCATAGTAGAACACCGGTAACGTGTCTACTATCATTATTATCATCTCCCTCTCCATCATTGGAGATGCTACTTGAGCTGCTAGGTCCCTTCACCTCTGGGCATATTCCTTGAACAACTCATGCTCCTTCTTGCACATGTTTTGCAATTGCACTCTATCTAGAGCCATGTCCGAGTTGTATTGATACTGCCTGATGAAGGCAGCCATTAAGTCTTGTTAAGAATGGACTCGGGAAGGTTCCAGATTAGTATACCAGGTGACGACTGCCCCAATAAGAGTTTCCTGGAAGAAATGCATCAACAATTTTTCATTTTTCGAGTATGCCCCCATTTTCCTACTGTACATTTTCAGGTGATTCTTGGGGCATGTAGTCCCCTTGTACTTATCAAAATCTGGCACCTTGAACTTCGGAGGGATAACGATGTCGGGCACTAGGCATAGTTCTGCCATGTCAGCAAAGGCATAATCTCCACCTCCTTCAATATCCATCAGCCTTTCCTCAATATAATCAAATCTCTCCCTTTCCACCATAGCAGGAGGGACTCTTCCCGCCACAAAATGCAAGGGTTGTGGTAGCGGGTGAAACTAAGGGCCCTCCAAAGTGTTTGGCAAGGGTACACCACCAATTGCTTGCCCTTCAGTGGCATATTCGAGGTAAGGTTTGAAGTTGGCTAGATTGTGGTCTCGGGGTGCTTCATGTGTCTCCCCCATGGGTTGAGAGATATGTGCATGATCAGATTGGGCTTGTTGGCTCTCAATGGGTATAGGTGCGGAGTTGTCGACATTCTCATCGAGAGTGTGTGCAACATTGGGTGGTGTATAGTTGGGAGGTAAGCCATATAGTGGGAAGGAATGTTTGTTCTAAACCTGCACAAAATGGGGGCCACCCACACTTCCTAACACTTCGCCTCCCTACCCTACTATATCTGAGACTGGAGGATTTACTTGATTGAGGCCAGATGGGTGAGTCGAGTCCACTTCTGTGGCGGTACTTGCCGAAACAACTGTAGCCGCATTGACCTCCATCATTTTTTTCATACTCATCATGGTTTCCATAATTGTGGCCATTTGCTCTTTCATGGCCTCCATGTCGGCCTTCATTTACTCTTGCACCTCCTCTATTTCACTCATTACTCTAGCTCTAGCACGTGTTTGGTAGGGGCACCGTAAAGCTCGTTCTTTCATTTTGATAACAATGATTACAGTTCTAATTTCAAGGAAAGAATGCAATGAGCAATTCAACCAATGTGAAAAGCATGGATGATGCACTGTTGAAGTATTGAAAATTTTACACAGGATATTCAGTAGGACATATGGTCAAATCAATTCAGATTAAAACAACATTGTTCGTCACATATTGTCAAAGTGAAATTGGAAATAAAACATGGACGTTAACAGTCCTTAATTTTTTTTGTAAATTATTTAGCTCAATCAGGTGTTGGCAGTAGACAAAGAAGCAATGTAACTCGATCCATCTTCTGCCCCAACTTTTGCAAGCTAGTTACTTCCATGCTTGACCTTGACTTGATGAACCTTTCCTTAAAAGCATGTGCTTGGTTCGGCCCCATAATCCAAGGAATAAAAATTTTGATTGTCAATACTTCAACAACGTATCATAGAGATGAATTATTAGGGCATACTTATGCTATGCATGACAAATGTAATTATGAGATTGGCATGAGATGCCCGAAGAACCATCCTTTCCTAGTTAACCATGCATTAGGTACCATATTTACATGATTTTCAAACATTTTTCAAGAGAAATGAGTCTATAATCCAAACATGGTTTGTTTATAGCTATCATCATGGTACCCAACACATGTGTCTAAGAATGTGGTGTAAACTTCATTCTTCATTGTGACTTTCTTTTTGTTCTTTTTTTTTTTTTTGGTTTTTGCAGAGGAAAATGCAAGGCATGAGAAACTATGCATGAGTGAACATGATATGCGAACAATGCAAATAGAATGTATGCAGTTGGCATGCTAAATGAAGATGTATGATAATGCAATGATTTATGCAAATGCAACACATGAATATGATAAATGACAAATGCATGAATGATATGTCCATCATGATGCCATGAAGAGATGCATGATGCGATCAAGGAACAAGTCAGAGTAAGTTTGCTATGTGCCCCCCTAATTTAGGAACCTAATCGACAGGATCCAAAAGTCCCCTTCTAGTGACAACTCCCAAGGGTGGTTTCATGTAACTTTACTGGCTTCTAGAGATATCATCCTCTTAGGTAATACATTGCGGCGATAGGGATTATCAACGACAATGTATCACTAAAAGAGGAAAACTCTAAATGAGGCCCAACATGACTGCAGATTGACCTCCACTCCTTATGGCTCACATAGACCCAAGTACAGGGCCCTAATAACTCACCATGTGTGCAAAGTTGTACATGCTATGTGAGTATAAACAAATATTTACAAACATGCATGTAACAAATGAAACAGCCACACCAAAAAGCATCGAAAGAGTTATATGAACACAGGAACATAAAAGAAAGAAAGGGAAACAAAACAAAGAGAAAGTCATGATAAATATTGCACACAGATTAAATTGCTTAACTCTCTAAAAAAATTCCCCAGTGGAGTTGTGTTAGTCATTATTTACGACTAACATTTGTATTGAATAGTGACATGAAATTAGCATCTTTCCTCTAATTTATGGTTCTTTTTGTAGGAATTGTACATATTTTCATGTTTAGTTTGATTTTATACAGTAGATACTCCCATTTTGTGAATTAATGTTGAAACCACTTCAGTTTCAGGCTAAAAGATGAGAAGGTTCAAGCAGCTAATTGTTCGCTTTCGGCATGTGCACCGGATCACACAAGTAGTATAAAACGATAAGAACCAAGTATCGAACTCTCGGGGAACTTGTGTTACTTGGTAAGCTATTTCAGTGAATAGGTGTCTAGTGTGAAAATCTAAGTGTAAATATGAACAGGTATGTAAACTATCTATGAAAAAGGAAAACCATAAGAGAGAAATGATGTGTAAAAACAAGTAGAAAACGCGTTGGTCTTCCTAATAGGTGCCTGATGCTAAAAGGATATTTTCTATCTAACAATGCTCATCTGTTCCTATGGTGTCTCCTGAGATGCTAAACCCCGATTCCTCATGATAGTTTAGCCTAATCCTGATCAAGCATCATCCTCAAATTCCTCTTGTTGGACTAAACTCAACCAGGACTGCATTAAGACAAATATACTACAACTAAATTATCGCACCCCGATTCCTCGTGATAGTACAACAACTTAGCCCTATCCTATCAAGGTCATCAGAATCAGACCAGTTTCCACTGTTGAATGACCCTAACAAAGCATGCATCTACATGATCAAGGTAAAGGCATACTAGAATGAAAAGTTGATAGCACAAAGAACACACAAAACATCATTAAATAGATAGAAAGATATTTACATCAAGTATCTACAAGGAAGATCCAACAGAGGATTTTAGCTTTCCATAACCAGGAAGCCTCCTTTACAACAAAGAGACGAACAAGATGAAAGATTGCAAAAATACAAGTGGTGAGGATGTCCCCTTCACCTCTAGGATCTCCCAACCACTCACAAACTCATCTCACGATCTTAGAACAGCTTCCTCTTCAAGCTCTGGTCTCTGCAGATCTTCACACAACAAAATCTCTCAAAACTTTCTGGAACTTGGACCTTTCTCTCTCTAGAATCACTGGACATGCAAAGCTTCAGCTCTCAGCCCAAACTCCATTCACAAAATCTGATTTCAAGCTTAAATAGGTGGCCTTGTTCGTGCTCGTGGGCTTAGCGCAATTCTGAACCGCTTAGCGCACATTAGTGAATTTTGCCTTAGCGCGTGCTCTTCTTGCTCAACGGATGGACTAAAGCGATGCGCTTAGTGAGATGAAGTGGTGCTCTCAGAAAACCTGTATAGCTCATCTTCTTCCAGATTCTTCCTCGCGCTTAGCCCATGAGTGTTTCACTTAGTGGACGCTCGCTAAGCTAGCAGATTGGCTTAGCGAGAAGGTGAAAAACAACACTTCAAAACTTGCCTAATGAACCTGAAATTGAGAGAAAATGATTATTAAACACACAAAACAAAATTACTAAGTATTTATTACCTATCTTTAACTAAAAGAACTTATAACACTACAAAATAACCATAAATTGGAGGAGTTTGATACAATTTACACAGGTTTTATACACAAAAGTTGGTCGTATTCATCGACTAACAACTCCCCCAAATTTATAATTTTGCTTGTCCTCAAACAAAAGAGAACAACTCACTAGTCCTCAAGTGACAATAACATGCAGTGATCTTGTACAAAGGTGTATGCAGCAAAAATTATTGATTGCATGATAAGAAAAATGAAGCATTATGTACTCATCACTTGTCTTTCACAAAACATGCAGTAATTCAAAGAGAAGAATAAAATGTAAGCTGTACCATTAGATGAAGTTAATCATAGGACAAATATAAAGGAAAGTAGCTTAAACCATAGTCTCACGGCTACTATTTCACTCAAGCACAAGTGTTTAAGCTATTCATTAATAACAACTAGCAAGAGGTCCAATCTTTGCACTTCATCTCATGCCATAAAGTCAAAAATGTATAAACAGAATCAGAAGGACTTTCCCAAGCTTGTAGTGAGGCTTGGCTACAAAAATTCATTGGTTTTTCTAGGATTCAAAGGCTTAGATTCTAAGAGAGCACAAATCCTAGACTTATCCCAATGGTCTTTTTAATATAATTGGCTTGCTCACTAGCTTTTCACTTTCACTTGCTTTTGACCTTGTTACATCAACACACTTTTCCTTTTTTTTTAACGCACAACTTATGTGATGTGTGTGTTGATGCTTTATCTCTTTCTTTGCATCCCAATTAGTTCCACTCCCCCAAATTTGGGGTAAATTTTCCTTGAATCATATGCTCTCCTAGAATCTAAACAAGATATCTGGAGATAATTATTTAAGTTCAGGGTTCAAATTTTTGACAATATCATTCAGCTCAAAAAAAGGGTGCAAAAGATATAATTATCATTGAAGGTAAGCTTTTTGGTCAAAAGGCTTGTATATGCACAATCATGGCCTTCATCATGTATTCATTTATACATTTCATTCTAAAATTCAGAGATTCATGCAAAGATTATTACTCACAGCTAGTCGTTCACTCACAGTTTAAGTTCACACTCTCACCGGTTTTGGTTCAAGCTTTTCTTTCTCAATCAATTTGTCTACTGACTAACAATTCTAAATGCAAGTTCATATTCTTGTTCTTTCTTTCTCTAACATACACACTTGTTCAAACTCATGAAAAGGAACACAAACTCCATCACAATCATGCATTCAATTCAAAATAAAAGCATACAACCATTTTCACAAATCGATAAAAGTGCTTCACTTCCATATCATTAAAAACCAAGTTAAATTGTTCAAAATGCTTCAGAATAAGCAAACCAACTATCCATAAATAAGACTAGCAGTGTATATAAACATAAAAGAAATATTGTACTAAAAACATAATTAAAATAATAATAAACCAAAAAGTAAAAAGTGTCATCAAGAATCAAAATTCCTGTGACTGGTCCTGGGTGTCCTGTGTCTGAACATCCTCCTCATTTGTCAGATGCAATACTGGAGTAGCTGGAGGAGAAGTGACCATAGCCAGGACTGGTGTAGTTGGGTCTTCTAGCATCTCTAGAAGAGGAGTGGAGGGGTCTGTTGCAGGCTGAGGTGAGGGTATGTCCTCCCTTTGTGTAGAAGGCTCTGAAGTAGCCTCAAGGGATCTCTCAGGCGTGGCAGCATCTACCTATCTCACCTGTGTCTCCTCTGCCTCTTCTCCTATAACAAATGGCTCTGGGATGGTGGCCTCAAATGACTCATCCTCCACATGTTGAGGTACCTGGGCTGTGAGACCTTCATCTTCCCTATGAAGAGAAGGTTGGGTCCCGAGCCAAGCTACCATCTCCCTAAACTGCTCAATTGAAGGAGGTGCCACCACCTATAAGCACTGTAATAGAATAATTTGCCCCTGATGGATGCTCTAAAGCATGGCTTCAAGACGCTAAAAATCTACAGAAGCTGGGACAAAAGGAGATGATGAGGTACATGCTGGAATAGGAGCTGTTAGATCATCAGGATTCCAATAGTTTTTCCTGATATAGGCCAAGTTGATGACCGGGCTCAGGCGCTCAAAAACCAAGTTGTCAGAATTAACCCCTCTGGCTTTACACAGGGCGATGATCAGACTAGGGAACCCAAGTCTAGAAAAGTTAGACTTGGCTATAGATGTGATCTAGTCTGAGATAAGGGCTCCCACATTCATGTCTATCTGAGAGACTAGGCCAAAGATCAGCCTAGCTCTATCTACTGTTAGGTCTGAGGTGTGTGAAGTAGGAGCCAAGTTGGAATATGAGAGAACACTCCACACCTGAGCAAGAGTCGTCAAATCTTTCCTGAGAATCTTCCCAGGATGGCCCTCAAAGTTCAAAACAAACCCTCAGCCTGGTATACATAAAGCAGCCTCAATCTCTTTATAATCTATGGGCAACCTGCAGTATCTGGAATATGCTGGTAAAGTCTCACCCTCAGCTAATATCACAGGCATCTCCAAGAATGTGTTGAGGTTGTCTACATCAATCCTCACCAGATGGCCTCTGACCTTGACTTGCTTTGGTGAAAGGTCTTCAGAGCTGTAAAGGTTGGCATAAAACTCCTTCACTAAAGCCAAGTCTATGCTGCTGTCAACTAAATTGGTGAGGCGTTTATGGAAGTTACGCCTCTCCAATTCAGCCTTAAACTCGTCCAGCTCAGTGTGGTATATTTCCATCTTCCTTTCAAGTAAGATGTGTCTTCCTAAAATGTTATCCATGTATCGATTCTAGGCCTCAAAGGAGTGAAATCTCCTTGTATCATACTGTGTTGTGGGCCTTGTACCAATACTCTTTCTTTTTCTAGAAGCCATCTACAGATAAAGGTATCAAATAGTTAATCAGGACACAATTTATTAAAAATCAAAACTGAAAAATAAAACTGAAAAAGGTACAACCGGCTTAGCGAGACATGGTCTGCTTAGCTACCCTTCACAAAAAACACACTACCACTTAGCGACATGTGGGGTCGCTTAGCGGAAGTTGCAAAAATTCAGCTTCTGCATAATTGGCTTAGCTAGAAAGTGCCCGCTAAGCTAAACATCTGCCGCAAGGGTATGCGCTAAGCTCCTCAAAGGCTGCGCTTAGCGGAACCAACAATTCAAAAATTTCACTAAGTATTGTGAGATTAGTGAGCAAAGCTCACTTAGCTCAGCGGATGCCGCAACGAATCGCGCTTGGCCCAGGAAAGCTCGGCTTAGCGTGCAACTATCAACAAAAAAAATTGTCTAAGTTACCTGGGCTTAGTGATTCGGCCTCGCTTAGCCACAGCTAGTTCAGCAAGAGGATGAGTCTTCATCCTCAAGAGATGAACTCGCTTAGCACAACAGGTGCGCTTAGCGAGTTCTTCAGAGAACACGTATATTCAATGAGTACTAATGAACGCGCTTAGCGCAGCATGCTCGCTTAGCGAGTTCATTGCGTTTTCCAGAAAACGCAGTTCATTTTCTTGAACTTTTCAAGCCTCTAAAAGGCTTATCAAACATGCAATGTGTGCAACATACTCAATACAGTATACACGTAAATATAGTCCTAATCTTAAACTAATTCTAACAAAACATTAAAACCCTAAAAATATAAAACTACAAGTGAAGTCTTCTACCCTAAAGTTTAGACAAAAAAAAGAGAAAAGGAACCAAGGAACTTACTTGGATGCTGAATGGTTATTGCATGGAAGTTGATAATGTAAAAAGAAAGCACAGATGCAAAATGTGCGAAATTTTGGAGAGAGAGAATGCAGAGACGAAGTTTGCAAAATCTGGAAATTGTGAGTGTAACTGCCATTACACTCACTTAAGCAGTTTTCGACACTCTTGCTTAGTGGACCACTACGCTAAGCAAGCCAGAGAGACGCTTGGTTTCTCAATGAGGCTTGCTTAGCGGATCCGCGCGCTTAGCCGATGTTTGAAATTCAAAATCAGTTTTTTTTTAGCAACAAGCTTGGCTTAGCGTGCGGATAAGACCGCTTAGTGAGGTCTGCAGATCAGAAAAGCTGCAACTCTTGCTAAGCTGGGCTCTGGGCCGGCTTAGCTAAAATGATGCATCTTGGGTACAAAGAAGTATGTGCTTAGCTGATAAGGACTCGCTTAGCACTCACATTGTCGCAAGGAATTCAGCTTAGCCGCCATGACTGGTGCTTAGCTTCATGAACCCCAGTTCTAGCTGCAAAGAGCTGAGCTTGGCATAAACGACTCGCGTTTAGCCAAAGTGTATAATGGGCTTAGCAATTAGGCTGCAGCTTAGCCGAATTCAGATTGAATTGAAGTTGGCTTAGCTCAGCCTTGGCCAACTTAGCAGACCAAATCAACCTCAGATGCAAGGGTTGGGCGCTAAGTGCTTGAGACTCTCGGCTTAGCGCATCACCAAAGATGCGCTTAGCGTGAAGCTTGCGCTTAGTGAAAGGACTATTTTTCAGAAAATGTTTTCGAAGTTATTTTTTAGTCCCTTCCTCAACAAATTGAAACCCTTATATCTAGCATTCAAGGATAAGCTGATATACTCCAATGTACAAATTAAAAAGCAAGTTCCACATGATATATGCATGAAAAAAAGAGATAGCAAAAATTAAAACTGGGTTGCCTCCCAGGAAGCGCTTCTTTAACGTCATTAGCTTGACGCATTTACCTCACTGGGTGATCTTATGTTTTGGTTCATACCGTCAGAACCTCTTGACCTCCTTTTATTACCAGTAAGCAAACATTTTGTTCAGGAGCAGGCTTGTCTTCAACAAATAAATCAAAATCAATTTTCTGATCTTCAAAACCCAACTACAGCTTCCTCCTACCCATATCAACTATGCAGCTTGCAGTCAACATGAATGGCCTTCCCAATATTACAGGAATGTCAGTATCTTCGCAGATATCCATTACCACAAAATCTGCCGGGAAGATAAAATGTTTCACTCTAACCAACACATCTTCAATTACTCCATATGGTCTGGTGATGGAGCGGTCAGCTAGTTGAAAAGTCATTCTAGTGGGCATTATCTCCAACTCTCCCAGTCTTCTGCACATGGAGAGTGGCATTAGATTAATGATGGCTCCCAGGTCAATAAGTGTTTTTTCCACAGTGACTTCTCCAATTGAACAAGGAATAGTTACACTCCTAGGATCTTTATGCTTGGGTGGAAGGATCTTTTGAATCACTGCACTGCAATTTCCTTCCACTATGATGTTTTCCTGGTGAATATACTTATGTTTCGTTGTTAACATATCCTTCAAGAATTTGGAGTAGAGTGGCATCTGCTGCAAAGCTTCTCCGAAGGGCATGGTTATTTTCAGTTTCCTGAAAATATCTAAAAACTCGCCAGATGACGATCTTTTTCCTTCTTGGAAGGTACCATGGGATATGGTACTTCCACACCTTTATCCACAGCTTTTTCACTGTTGGATCAAGTGGCCTTGGAATAATTAAGAAGGGGGGTTGAATTAATTATTAATGTACCTTGACTAATTAAAACTTATCCTTCTTAATGTTACTAGATTCAATCATGCTTTACTACTAAGTTATGTAACTTAAACAAAAGTAAAGCGTAAAAGTAAAGTACACAACGGAAATTAAAAAGTGTAGGGAAGAAGAAGACAAACACAAAAAATTTATACTGGTTTGGCAACAACCTGTGCCTACATCCAGTCCCCAAGAAACCACTGGTTCTTGAGATTTATTTCAACCTTGTAAAATCCTTTACAAGGAAAGATCCACAAGGGATGTACCCTCCCTTGTTCTCTTTGAACAACCAAGTGGATGTACCCTCCACTTAGAAACATTTGAGAAAACTCTTTTGTAAAACAAAACTGTGCTATGTTTGGTTTTTGAAAAATCCTTTTCAATACTTCCCTTGTGAAGTCTTGACTTGTTGCTTCTTGATTTCTTCTCTTGAATCTTGATTCTTCTTGATGTCTTTTCTTGAATCTTGAAATCAACTTCTCTTGAATCCTGAATCTTCTTGATTTCTTCTAATGAATCTTGAAATTAATCTTGATCTTGAACTTGTTGACTCAATCTTGAAATCATTCTTTTGGGCTTTTTGTCATCATCAAAACTACTTGATTCATCATCATGAAGCTTGCTTCTACAATCTCCCCCTTTTTGATGATGACAACCCTAAAATCAAGAAACACATACACATACTTTTTCCTAGTCGATTATTCACTTAATTCTCCATATTCTCCCCCTTTGTTTTTGAGTTTAAGCTTCACTTTAAATTAAGTTATTTAATTATATGAGTTCTTGATTTAATCCCTATTTTCTCTCCCCCTTTGGCATCAACAAAAAGCCAAAGTGCATAAGAAATATAAAACATACATAAATGATTATAATATCACTAGACATATATCATCAAAATAATTAAGTTTAAAACTCATAACAATTAAGAGTAAGTAAATATAATCATGTTCAGTTATACTAATCAAATATTAAAAGAAATACTAAGTATTCAAATGTCATAAAAATATAAATCATTTGGTTAAGTCACTAGCATCTTGCAGTCCTAATTCTCTTCTAATGGTGTAGAAATAATATTTGTTTAGTGGTTTTGTGAAGATGTCTGCAAGTTGATTTTTAGTATCTACAAATTCTAAAACACAGTCACCTTTTAGAACATGATCTCTAATAAAATGATGCCTAATTTCTATATGCTTGGTTCTAGAGTGAAGGAATGGATTTTTAGATATGTTTATGGCACTTGTGTTATCACATTTTATGGGAATGTGATCTAATACAATTCCATAATCAGATAGTTTTTGTTTCATCCACAGAATCTGTGCACAACAACTACTAGTATAAATGTATTTTGCTTCAGCTGTGGATAATGCTACACTACTTTGCTTCTTTCTATTCCAAGAAACAAGAGCAGACCCTATGAATTGACATGTGCCACTAGTTCTTTTCCTATCTGTTTTTGATCTAGAAAAATCCGAATTTGAGTATCCTATTAAATTGCATAAAGAATTCTTAGGGTACCATAATCCTAAGTTAACTATTCCTAATAGATATCTTATGATTCTTTTTACTGCCATTAGATGTGAAAACTTTGGATTTGATTGGAATCTTGCACACATGCACACACTAAACATAATATCTGGCCTACTTGCAGATAAGTAGAGTAGAGATCCAATCATACCTCTGTATTGCTTTGCATCAATGGGTTGACCGGATTCATCTTTGTCAAGGTAACAACTGGTGTTCATAGGAGTAGCCAGGTGTTTTGAGTTTTCCATTCCAAATCTCTTAATGAGTTCCTTGCAATATTTTGCTTGGTTGACAAAGATCCCATCATTTGTTTGTTTGATTTGTAGTCCAAGAAAGTAATTTAACTCACCCATCATGGACATCTCAAACTCACTTTGCATATCAATAGAAAACTCCTTGCACATAGATTCATTAGTAGATCCAAAAATTATATCATCAACATAAATTTGTACCAATAAGATATCATTACCCTTCTTTTTAATGAATAAGGTGGTATCTACCTTCCCTCGAGTGAAATTCTTTTCTAATAGGTATTTACTTAATCTTTCATACCAAGCCCTAGGTGCTTGTTTTAATCCATAGAGTGCTTTCTTTAATCTATAGACATGGTTTAATTTTTGTGAGTCTTCAAACCCAGGAGGTTGTTCTACATATACCTCCTCTTGAATTAGACCATTTAAGAAAGCACTCTTGATATCCATTTGATATAGTTTAAAGTTAATAATAGATGCATAGGCTAAAAGCATCCTAATGGCTTCTAATTTGGCTACGGGTGCAAAGGTTTCTTCATAGTCTATACCTTCTTCTTGTTTATATCCTTTTGCTACCAGTCTAGCTTTATTTCTAATTACTATACCATTTTCATCCAATTTGTTTCTGAATACCCACTTAGTTCCTATGATTGGATAGTTTGCAGCTTTCTCTACTAATTCCCATACATCATTTCTTTCGAATTGATTTAATTCCTCTTGCATAGCTACTATCCAATGATCATCTATAATGGCTTCCTTAAGGTTTTTAGGTTTTATTAATGAAACAAAAGCCATATTATTGCATAAGTCTTTAAGAGAAAGTCTAGTGGTTACCCCTTTTGAGATATCTCCGATGATATTGTCAAGAGGATGATTTCTTGAGGTTCTCCATTCTTTGGGAAGATCATCATTTTCTTGGATTATGATATCTTGAGCATCCTTGTTTTCTTCGTTTCTCTTCCTTTTTAGATCTCTTTCTTGATTATGCATATCTTCCAAAGAATTTATAATATCATCAAGAAACTCCTTTCTCGAAGAGGTAATATTAGTTTCATCAAAAGAAACATGTATTGATTCCTCAATAGTCATGGTTCTTTTGTTGTATATCCTAAAGGCTTTGCTATGTAGGGAGTAACCAAGGAAGATGCCTTCATCTGCTTTAGCATCAAATTTACCTAGGCTTTCTTTACCATTGTTTAGGACAAAACATTTACATCCAAAAATATGTAAATGAGCAATGTTTGGTTTTCTATTGTTAAATAATTCATATGGGGTTTTCTTATGAATGGGTCTAATTAAGGCTCTATTCATAATATAACATGCGGTGTTGACAGCTTCAGCCCAAAAATATTTTGGAAGTGGAGTGTCATTTAAGAGAGTTCTATCTATTTCTTCTAAAGATCTATTTTTCCTTTCTACTACACCATTTTGTTGGGGTGTCCTAGGTGCAGAAAAATTGTGTTCTATACCATGTTCATCACAAAACATTTCAAAATCCTTGTTTTCAAATTCACCTCCATGATCACTTCTAATAGAGATGATTTTGAGACTTTTCTTGTTTTGGATGACTTTGGCAAGTCTTATAAATGCATGAAATGCATCATTTTTGTGAGTAAGAAATAAAGTCCAAGTATACCTAGAATAATCATCAACAATTACTAATGCATAATAACTTCCACCAAAACTCATGACCCTAGAGGGTCCAAACAAATCCATGTGCAATAATTGTAATGGTTGAGACAATATTTTTAGATTTAAAAGATGCTTTTGTTTGTTTACCTTTCTGGCATGCATCACGTAATTTATCTTTTTCAAACTTTAATTTTGGTAAACCAACAACTAGGTCTTTTGAGATTAATCTATTTAGATTATCCATGTTAATGTGAGCAATTCTCTTATGCCATAACCAAGGATCATTATCTTTGCTTAGAAAGCATCTATCATTTTCAGATTTTTGTTTTAAATCAATCATGTAAACATTATTTTCCCTGAAACCTATATGCTTAATATCTTTGTCATGCTCATGCATTTTTCAGAATCAAAAGATACTTTATATCCTCTATCACATAATTGACTAACACTTAATAGGCTATGCTTTAAAGCTTCTACAAGTAACACATTTTCAATAGGAGTAAAGGAACTCATACCTATTTTACTAACTCCAATGATTTTGCCTTTGTTGTTGTCGCCATATGTAACGTGTCCCCTTTTCTTGGGGGAAATGATTGTAAATTTGGATGCATCTCCCGTCATATGCTTGGAACATCCACTATCGATGTACCACTTCTGATGGAAGCTTGCTTGTGTGGCTTCTATGGAGGCTGGATCTTTGAGCTTCAATGAGGTCCTTTAATGGTGATTTTCCACCATGGAGATGCAGCGGAAGACAAAGGAAAAGAGGTGAGAGGAGGCGCCATCCACTAGGGAATAAGCCATGGAAGAAGGAGCTTCACCACCAAGATGAGCCTTGGATAAGAAGCTTGGAGAGGATGCTTCAATGGAGGAAAAGAAAGAAGGAGAGAAAGAGAGAGGGGGGAGCACGGAATTGAAGGAAGAAAAAGAGAGAGAAGTTGAACTTTGAGTTATGTCTCACAAGACTCTCATTCATCAAAGTTACAACAAGTGTTACACATGCTTCAATTTATAGACTAGGTAGCTTCCTTGAAAAGCTTTCTTGAGAAAACTTCCTTGAGAAGCTTCTTTGAGAAAACTTCCTTGGGAAGCTAGAGCTTAGCTACACACAAAAGTTGTTCAAGGAGTTCTTTTGAATGCAAGTCAAGGTCTTGCTTTTATAGACTCTTCATATCTGGTCAAGAAAACCATTGGAAGAGTTATAACCTTGAGAAAATCATGTCAAGAGTTATATCTCTTGACCTTTTATTTAAAACTTGTCACTGGTAATTGATTACCATAATCATGTGTCATACCCTAATTTCGTCCGGGGACCTTTGCTCGATGACGTGCGACCATTCTTTGGTCCTCGTGAGGTGCTTGGCACCCATCATTAGGCAATTTGTGAAATTCCAGGACATGCCGAAAAACCAAAAAAATATTGATGCACAATCCGTAAGTTTCCGTGACACACCGGAAATCAAATGGAAGCATCGTTGCATAATTAAGTGAGGTTCCGTAACATTCCGTAAGTCAAAAAGGGGATGATTATGTAATCCGCAAGGTTCCGTAACATTACGGAAAGAAAACAAGTATCGTTACGAAATTCGTAAGTTTCCATAACTTTACGAAAAAAGAATCACCAAAAAACAGCAGAGGGGGGTGTACTTAGTAAAAATGGGGGTGCAAATAGCACCCAGGCCCATTTGGGCCCTCCAGAAGATTCCTCCAGAAGGCGGTTGCTTCTGGAGGAAGCAACCCTGCTCGCCTGGGCGAGCTGGGCGGCAACCACCTCCCCTATTTTGCTATAAATAGGGGAGGAAGGCAAGAAGGAAGGGGTTCAGCCCCTTAGGCACTTCTCTCTCTTTCGAATTTGCTTGGAAAAATTGTTTCCGTGAAGAAAATCTAAGCCGAGGCGCTTCCGAAACGTTTCCGTAACGTTTTCCGTGAAGAATTTCGCAAAGGGTTTCAACCGTTCTTCGACGTTCTTCATTCGTTCTTCATCGTTCTTCGATCTTCAACGGGTAAGTACCTCGAACCAAGCTTTTCGATTCATTCTATGTGCTCGTGGTGGTCCACATTGTGTTTCGTGCATTTTTATTCTCGTTTTGTTTACTTTTTATACCCCCTGTTGACGTGCTTAAGCCATTTTACTTAAGTCATTTCTCGCTTAACTTAAAAATAAAATAAATTTCCACCGAACGTTTGAATTGTATTATCCGATAATTTTGGTTAAAATGAATTCCGACCGTTCGGTCGTGCCGTAACCACGTTGGAAATCAAAAAGAGGTAAAAAAATAATATAATAATCAAAAAAATATCTTTTAGTAAAATAAAGCGGAAAATCAATCGGACGTTTTCTCTTTGGGATTTCTCATTCTTAATCGAATTGATTAATAACTAAAGTGAAACTAAAGGCTAAAATCAATTCGCCTAGTCAAGCTCGTCCATAAAAAATAGGCTTTTTGAAGTTTGTCATTTCATTTTCTCACTAAGTAAAATGGATCATTTTTAAGGTCCAACGCCTTAAAATGATCACCTCTTAAAATAAAAAAGAATCACTTGATAAGAAAGAACTACGTAGGTCTGAGTTCCTCATTGAGGATACGTAGGAGCAAAAGCCCCGCTTTTGTCGACCACCCCAAGAGATCGTTAATGGTCCAACGCCTTAACGTTTCTCCCCTTTCAAAATCAAAAGACCGTTTAATGGTTCAACATCTTAAATGACCTTTTGTTCAATAAAAACACATTTTGCAAAAAAAAGACAAAAACAACTTAACCAAACACTTTGTTCCGCAAGAACTACGTAGGTCTGATTTCCTCATCCCAAATTGAGGAATACGTAGGAGCAAAGGGAAACACCCTTGTCGACCACAAAAAAGAAAAAAATATAAAAAAGGGTATAAAGGATATAAGAACATAAAAGGAACATAAAAATCAAAGTCATGTTTGCACATTCGATTAAAGGCTGCCGTCCCTTGGGACGGACGTGTGGGGTGCTAATACCTTCCCCGTGCGTAAATACAACTCCCGAACCTTTCACTTAAAAGTTCGTAGATCGAGTCTTTTCCGGTTTTTCCGACATTTTCCTCAAATAAACGTGCGACTCCGCGCGTATTCCTTTCGTGGAACACGCATCCCGCGAGTCACGCGTCGCCCTCCCGCCGAAGGGTAGGTTGCGACAGTTGGCGACTCCACTGGGGATTTTTTTTAGAGAGTTAGGCCATTTAATCTTGTGCAAATGCTTTACCATGACTTACTCCTTTGTTGGTTTCCCTACATTATGTTCTTGTGTATATAAACTCTTTGTTGCTTCTAGTGCGTTTTAAAATGTATGCATGAGGTAAATATTTATTCATTTGATGCACACAAACACCAACACTATTTGCACACACTGTGAGTGAAAAAAGGGCCCTATACCCGGGTTCGTGGGAACATAAGGAGTGGAGGTGAATCTGTGATCATGCTAGGTCTCTGACTTGCTTGATTACAGTGAACCCTCATCTAGAGCTTTTCTCTTTGAAAACCTATTGTTGCTAGTAGTCCCTACTGCTACAATATGTTCTTCAAAGGGGATGATACCTCTAGAAACCATCAAGAGAGATATAACTACCTTGGGGATTATTGCTAAAAGCCTAGTTAGTTCTCTCCCTTATAGATCCCTTAAATAGGGGCACGAAGCAAACACGCTGCGTGCCATTTTTCACGCTGCCATGCATGAGTATCATATACCCTTTTGCTTATGTTCGGTAAATATTTTCATACTGTGCACATTCCCGCATTGTGTCGTTTGCATAGGCATTGCATATGGGTTCTGTCTTGATCCCTACTGTAAACAAACCAACGGAGGGTCCGTGTCGCCTTCTTAAAAACGTGCGTTGGGGCATTTCGCTACCCCTAGACGTCGTATCTAAGAAGGGGACAAATTCCCCGGACCCCCGCATTCCTAGATTGCATCTGTGTCATATGCATTCCATCATGCATGCATCCATCCCACCCATGAGATATCGGAGTTTTGATTTGCACCAGCTTTTGTCTCACTTTAGTAAGCATGGGAACAAATCAAACCGGCAAGAGGTTCTACCAAGTCAAGGTCAAAAGCCTAGATACCACCAGCATCAAGGAATTAGGGCGGTTGATGGAACCCCTCCAAATGCAAGCCTTCCGCAAGACTTACGGAAAGATCTTAGAGTTGACCATAGCAGAGGTGTCCATAGAAGCCGTTGCATCACTTACCCAATACTACGACCAGCCTTTGAGGTGCTTCACATTCGGAGACTTCCAATTAGTACCAACCATTGAAGAATTTGAAGAAATTCTAGGATGTCCTCTCGGGGGAAGAAAACCATATCTTTCCTCCGGATGTCTCCCCTCTTTGAGCAGAATTGCAACTGTGGTCAAGGATTCAGGAAGAGGTTTGGACCGCATAAAACAGACTCGGAACGGCATAGCGGGCCTACCACAGAAGTACCTAGAAGACAAGGCGAGGGGTATGGCCAATCAAGGAGACTGGGTCCCGTTTATGGATGTGTTAGCTTTGCTAATTTTTGGGGTCGTCCTCTTTCCAAACGTGGATGGTTTGGTAGACCTAGCAGCAATCGACGCTTTCCTTGCCTACCACCATAGCAAGGAAAGTCCGGTGGTAGCTGTCTTGGCAGATCTATTTGACACATTTGACCGAAGGTGCGAGAAGAGTAGCGCACGGATCATCTGTTGCTTACCCGCCCTCTGTGTTTGGTTGGTTTCACACTTGTTCCAACAAGACACAAGACATCCATGTCCGCTCCTGAGCCATCGCTCGTGTACTGAAAAGAGGAGAATGGATTGGGACCAGCTCTTGGCCGGGATAGGAGGTAGAACAATCAGTTGGTTCCCCCGATGGAAGGAAGGAAAAGAAGGAGTCCTTTTCTCATGTGGAAGATACCCAAACATTCCGCTGGTAGGAACGAGGGGTTGTATTAATTACAATCCCACGCTCGCTATAAGACAACTAGGGTACCCCATGAGGGGAGCACCGACGGAAGAAAGCATGTCTCCTTTCCTTGTGAGGGATCTCGGCGCACAAAATTCCAAAACTATACAAAGAATCCATAAGGCATGGGAAACCCCGTTAAGGAAAGATCAAGAGCTTAGAGGCATTCGTAATGGCATCATTGGTGGGTACCACGAATGGCTGAAAGTTCGCATACGAGGTTTAGATTGGCTCGCCAAAGTTAAAAGTCGTCAGTGAAGAGAATTTTGAAGCACCGGAAGAGGACGAAGAAGTCCAAGCTCTCAAAAGCGAGTTAGGAAAGGCAAAACTCGCCAAGGAGAAGTTCAAGTTGGCTGCTACACACGTTCGGAAGGAGTGTGCCGGGTTACGGGAAGAGAATACAATTACCGCAAGAGCCCTTGAACAAGAGACCAAGAGGGCTCGCAAGGAAGAGTATGGCCGGAACAAATTTCGCGGAGCTCTATGGGGTAGCAATAATGAACTCAAGTTGCGAAGGGAAGAAAGGGACCAGTCGCGAGCACATAGCATGGTTCTGAAAGAGGAGTTGATTGCTTGTTCAAGGTCCAAAAGAAACTTGTCTCAGCGTTTATGCGAGACGGAGACCAACATGCTAGCTATCATCGCCAAGTACCAAGAAGAGTTAGGTCTAGCCATGGCCCACGAGCATAGAATCGCGGATGAGTATGCTCAAGTATATGCGGAAAAAGAGGCTAGAGGAAGGGTGATCGACTCTTTACACCAAGAGGCAACCATGTGGATGGACCGGTTTGCTCTTACCTTGAACGGGAGTCAAGAACTTCCCCGCTTGTTAGCCAAGGCCAAGGCAATGGCAGACACCTACTCCACCCCCGAAGAGATTCATGGGCTTCTCGGCTATTGTCAGCATATGATAGACTTAATGGCCCACATAATTAGAAATCGTTAGGAAACTTGTATGGTCTCTCAGACCTTGACTAGATACGACTTCCTTTTTTTTGAAATAAAATGAGTTGGTCCCATGTTTCTACTCCAAAAAGCTTGTGCAAATCAAATCACTCCTACATTTTATCTCTAGCATGCATTGTATGTTGGTCTCGTCCTTTGTCACGGGAAGCCGGAAGGTCCATATCACCTTCTTAATTGTACACATGGGGCACTGCGCCCCCAAATGCGCGAGTAAGAAGAGATAATTTTCCGGGCTCTCGTGTCCGTAAAATGCATTCATATCATGCATCGCATAAGCATCTCTTCATAACATCATAATGGACATATCCTGCATTTGTCCGTTATCATATTCCAGCCTCACATTTTGCATGAGTCATGGCATCATCATGCATATGCGTTCAACAAACTTTTTGATCTGCAAAATTGCATACCATTTGTTTTCATGTTTGCTCATCCTTGCGTTTTCCTCTACAAAACAAAAACAAAGAAGGGGGAAGCGTGAAACTTCACACTACATTCTTAGTTTCATGTGTTAGGAGCCAACCATGTTGGGATCATAAATCCGTTTCACTTAAAAACAAAATAATTGAACATGGTACCTAATGCATGGTTAACTAGGAAATGGTGTTTCTTCGGGCATCTCAATTTCATAATTACATTTTCCGTGCATAAGCTTAAAGTATGCCCGAGTCATTCATCCCTATGAGATGTTGTTGAAGTATTGGCGATCAGAATTTCCATTCCTTGGATTACGGGGTTGAACCAAGCTCAAGCTTTTACAAAAAGGTTCATCAAGTCAAGTTGAAATATGGAAGTAACCATCCTGCAAAATTGGGGCAAAAGATGAATCGAGTCACATCACTGCTTCGTCTACTGCCAAACATATTTAGGATTATTGATGTCCTTGTTACTTCCAGTTTCACCTTGACAAAGATGTCATGGACCATGTTGAAAATCTAAATTGATTCAACCCCATATCCTGCGTAAAAATTCGCAATACTTCGACTGTACATCATTCGCATGCATCCATGCTTTTCATTGGTTGCATTGCTCATTGCATTCTTTCCTTGAAAAATAAAATAAAATAAAATGAACTTATCAAAAAGAAAAGGAAACGCTTTACGGCGCCCTTACCGAACTCGTGCTAGAGCTAGAGTAATGGGTGAAGCAGAGAAGGTGCAAGAGAAGATGAAGGCCAAAAATGGAGGCCATAAAAGAGCAAATGGCCACAATGATAAAGGCCATGATAAGCATGAAGAAGATAATGGAAGCCAATGCGGTTATAGTTGCCGCTATTAAGCGCTGTCGCTAAGGTGAACCCAATGCTCCCATCTGGCCTCAAGCAAATGAATCGTCCAACCTCAAATATGGTAGGCAAAGATTTGGGAAGTACGGATGACCCCATGATGTGCAAATTCAAAACGAGCACGCCTTCCCATCATATGGCTTGCCTCCCAACTATACGCCACCCAATGTGGCATACACTCTCAATGAAAATCTCAACAACTCCACTCCGATACTCATTGAGAACAAATAACCTCATCAGGCACATATCTCTCAAACCATGGGGGAGACACATGAAATTCCCCACCACAATCTAGCTGACTTCGAGCCTTGGCTCGGATATGCCACTGAAGGGCAAGCAGTTGGTGGTATACCCTTTGAAAACACTTTGGAGGGCCCTCAGTTTCGCCCACAACCACAACCATTGCATTTTGCGGTGGGAAGAGCCCCTCCTGCTATGGCCGAAAAGGGAAAGGCGGATCATCTAAAGGAAAGGCTCAGGGCCATTGAAGGAGGTGAAGATTATGCCTTTGCTAACCTAGAAAAGTTGTTCCTAATACCCAAACATGGTCATTCCCAAGTTCAAGGTGTTGGACTTTGACAAGTACAAGGGGACTACTTGTCTCAAGAACCATCTAAAGATGTATTGTCAGAAGATGGGGGAATACGCAAAAGATGAGGAATTGCTGATACATTCCTTCCAAGAAAGTCTTACTGGGGTAGTTGTTACCTGGTACACTAACTTGGAACCTTCCCGAGTCCATTCTTGGAAGGACCTAATGGTTGCCTTTGTTAGGCAGTATCGGTACAATTTTGATATGGTTCCGGATAGGATGCAACTACAGAACATGTGCAAAAAGGGGGACGGATCATTCAAAGAACACGCCCAAAAGGTGGAGGGATCTGGCGGCCCAAGTAGCACCCCCAAAAACAGAGAAAGAGATTATCACAATGATAGTAGACACGTGACCGGTGTTCTACTATGAAAAATGGTGGGTTACACACCTTCAAGTTTTACAGATTTGGTCTTCGCCAGTGAAAGGATCAAGGTGGGTCCGAAAAGAGGCAAATTTGATCATCCTACTAGGACGACTGAGAAAACTGGGGCAAATGAAGAGGGTGAGAAAGAGGGAGAAACCCATGCTGTGACTGCCATTCCTATACGGCCAAGTTTCCCACCAACCCAACAATGTCATTACTGAGCCAAGAACAAACCTCCTCCTTACCCACCACCCAGTTATCCACATAGGCCGTTCCTAAATCAACCACAAAGCCTGTCTACCGCACTTCCAATGACGAAGACCACCTTTAGCACAAACCAAAAACGCCAACCAAGAAGTGAATTTTGCAGCGAGAAAGCCTGTAGAATTCACCCCAATTCCAGTGTCCTATGCTGACTTGCTCCCATATCTACTTGATAATTCAATGGTAGCCATAACCCTAGCCAAGGTTCATCAACCTCCACTTTTCTGAGGATACGACTCGAACGCAACGTGTGCTTATCGTGGAGGAGCCCTGGGGCATTCCATTGAGCATTGTATGACCCCGAAGCATAAAGTGTGAAGTCTAATTGATACGGGCTGGCTGAAATTTGAGGAGAATTGCGTGTAAATCCTGACATTGACAAGAAATGCCACACATGGGGCAATTTTGAAAGCTGTTGTTAGGTGTCCCTAATGACTCATCAGGGTTTCCAAGTTTATGCCATTATTGTAAACCACAGCTACAATGTTAAATGAAATGGATAAAGTTGATATCTTTGTCCCTCATCCTCTCACAAACGCATGTTTGCTTATTCAACTTTCACCGGAATGTGGGTGTAAGCCATTGGTCTGTTTGCTCAAGCAACCTGCGCTCCTGAGTGTTGACTTCCAAGACCGTTCAATCAGAGATTACTCATCTTGCACGTTGGTGGGGGTGCCGTAAAACAACGAGCAAAGTTCAAAACAAATAAGTTTCAAAATAAAAAATAAAAAAGGCATTTGATTGACTGTGTTTTCAAGTAAAAATATAGACGTTCATGTGACCTCATTTTGTCTTTTTAGAGAGAAGTGAGTTATCAAGAATAGGATGTTGGACAAATGGCCTCAGTTACCTTAAGGAAAATGGGGGGTTGAATTAAGATGCAAAGACTATTCCCCAATTGAACTATCAATCTCTCTTTTCGGATTAACAATGCACACAGGGATAACCCTTCCCTTGTGTTCAGGAATCCTCTACAACAAGAGACCCACGGTCTCTTAATCCCTTTTCAGAAATAAGAAGAAGAGAAGAAGAGGTCTCTCGTAAAAGAGGTAGATTGTAAAATGAAGATCAATCAAAAATTCCTTATTGAATAAGCAAGTGGTTGACCAAGGAATCTTTTTGAGAGGATAAGACATTTCAGTTCAGAAAAAACTCTTGATCTTTCGAGAGGATAAAACTGTTTGGGCAATGAAAACTCTCTTTAAAACATTTGAATGGCCATTCATAAAACATTTGAATAGATATGTCTCTTGGAAATTATTTTCTGAAAATCCCCTCTGGTAATCAATTACAAGACTTATGTAATCGATTACAGGTTTTAAAAATTTGAATTAAAACATTTTCAAACTGCTAGTAATCGATTACCAGAGAGCAAATCTCAATTTGAAATGATAGAATTCTTTGGTCAAACCTTTTGTTTGTTTCAATTTGGAAACCTTCCTAAAGATTCTAAGAGATCAAACTTGATCATATGTCTTGATTTTCTTGGATTCTAGTCTTGAATAAAACTTAGAAGCACTTGATCCTGTAGCATCATCAAGACATCAAAACATCTTGCTTCTACATAGGAGTCATTTGACTTAATCCATCAACTGAAAGATCCTTCAATTATTTCTCGTCCTTGGAAAATTCTTTTTGCAAGAATCAACTGCTTCTTTCATTCTTCCTCACTACGAGGTCGTGAAAACAAGACAACACTTGGTACCTCTAAGCCCTACACTGGGGCAACGAAAGGCACCATGCAAAAACCTCAAGCGAACCTAGGGGCAGATTAGAAGTTCTCACCCAATAGGTTCCCTCCTACAAGGTCATGACGAAAGGCAACGATTGGTACCTCAAAGCCTTACACTGGGGCAATGAGGGGCACCGTGCATGAGCCTCAAGTTAACATAGGGGCCGATCAAAAGTTCTAACCCATCGATGTTTTCAACAAAAAAGGGGGACAAACCCTAGGATTTCAATGGATTGATTAAACATCAAACGACTCAATTGTCGTCACTCCAAAATGGTCAAATGACTAAATCAAACAAAACACACACTCTGAGGGAGTTCTCGGAGAGATTTGCAAAAGATAGGATAAGGTTGCATGGACTATCACCTCTTTCAAAAGGACAGTTAATTTATGTTTTCCAAAAAAAATCAAATCAAAATCAAAATCACAAAATAGGGAAAGAATGTCATGAACATTGTATAATTTTCCATAACATTGCATTATTGCATGCAAAGCCTGCATTTACTGCATTTCAAGATGAAGGTTGCATACATTTGCATCCCCAAAAAATCATCATGTTCATATTAGGTAATAAGTGAATAGATGAGAGGCCCTCTCAAAGAGCCAACCTCTTGCTTTCTTGTAAGGTTAAAGTCCTTTGGTACTTGTACCTATTGGCTCGCCTTCAGAGGACTGCATGTCCTCACCTTCAGAGGGCTACACGCCCTCGCCATTAGAGGACTGCATGTCCTCACCTTCAGAGGGCTACACGCCCTCGCCATCAGAGGACTGCACGTCCTCGCCTTGAGAGGACTACACGTCCTCACCATCAGAGGGCTGCACGCCCTCACCATCAGAGGACTACGCGTCCTCGCCTTGAGAGGGCTACACGCCCTCACCTTGGGTACTAGTTACCCTCACCGCTGAGAGGACTACACGTCCTCGCCTTGAGAGGACTACGCGTCCTCACCATCAGAGGGCTGCACGCCCTCACCATCAGAGGACTACATGTCCTCGCCTTGAGAGGGCTACACGCCCTCACCTTGGGTACTAGTTACCCTCACCGTTGAGAGGACTACACGTCCTCGCCTTGAGAGGACTACACGTCCTCACCATCAGAGGGCTGCACGCCCTCACCTCCAGAGGACTACATGTCCTCGCCTTGAGAGGGCTACACGCCCTCACCTTGGGTACTAGTTACCCTCACCGTTGAGAGGACTACACGTCCTCGCTTTTAGAGGACTACACATCCTCGCCAACAGAGGGCTGCACGCCCTCACCTTCAGAGGACCACATGTCCTCGCCTTGAGAGGGCTACACGCCCTCACCTTGGGTACTAGTTACCCTCACCGTTGAGAGGACTACACGTCCTCACCATCAAAGGGCTGCACGCCCTCACCTCCAGAGGACTACATGTCCTCGCCTTGAGAGGGCTACACGCCCTCACCTTGGGTACAAGTTACCCTCACCGTCAGAGGACTACACGTCCTCGCCTTGAGAGGACTACACGTCCTCACCACCAGAGGGCTGCACGCCCTCACCTCCAGAGGACTATAAGTCCTCGCCTTGAGAGGGCTACACGCCCTCACCTTGGGTACTAGTTACCTTCACCTTCAGAGGACTACACGTCCTCGCCTTCAAAAGGTCATGTACCTTCAACTTCAGAGGACTACACGTCCTCGCCGTCAAAGGGTCATGTGCCTTCACCTTTGTAAGGCTACATGCCCTCACCTTCAGAGGACTACACGTCCTCACCTTTAGAGGACTACACGTCCTCGCCATCAGAGGACTACATGTTCCCCATTTTCAAAGGGGGGGCATGCCCTCATCTTCAGAGGATTGCACGTCCTTGCCATCATAGGACTACACTCCCTCGCCTTCGAAAGGCGACACGTCCTGAACTTCAGAGGGCTACACGCCCTCGCCTTTAGAGGACTACGCGTCCTCACTTTCAGTGGGCTCCATATCCACACCTTAAGATAATTTAAGGTCCTCTATCCTTAAATGCTTAACCGAGACTTGCACTCCCGGTTAAGGGACCAGTAGTTTCCTTTTAACGGTTCCTGGGCCACCCCCCGATATTGGAGGAGGGCCAACTGTCCGAGCACAACTAGAAAGGGAGGCTATCACACTGCTACTATGCATACTGGGGCAAGATTTCACCCGTGCCGCTGCAAAAAGACGAGTGCGGATCATGCGCACTAACATGACCACTCTTACACAGATATAGATGACATTGCTACTTAGCAACATTCTGCCCAGCGACCGCAATGCCAATCTCCCCCTGCAAAAGTATCAGTTGGTCTGTGTCGTCCCAACATGGGTAAGTATGCATATGGTTCAACTGATTTCTGATACCATTTATTTGTTTGCAGGGATCGCACCCAAGAGACACCCAGTGGACCCAGAAAAGTCCAACAGGGCCCTGGGGTTTCCAGCTCTGGTTACGGGCCTCTATCAGTCCTACAGGGTGCCCGTACCCCCCCGGCAAGGTCACGTCATCATAGGTAAGTATGCACATCGCTCAACTGATTTCTGATTTCATCTATTGTTTGCAGGGATCGCGACTGCAAGACACCTAGTGGACCCGAAGAAGTCCAACAGGGTCTTGGAATTGTCAAGCTCTAATTACGGGTCTCTGTCAGTTCTACGGAGTACCTGTCACCTCCAGCAAGGGCATCAGGCCCCCTACTAATCGAGCTTTCATCAAGAAGTACTGCGCCCCAGACAGGCACAGGGCGAAACACCACAGCAGCATTGGGATGGTCGGCAGCGGGAAATAGACGCACCGCCACCACCTTTAGAGTTCACCTCTGCTCATCCACAAAAAAGTTAGAGCGTTGCCTACGACACATAGCCGACCCATAGGCGACCAAGTCCAAAGCCAAAGGTAAGCAAAGTACTAGGTCAGTGACCGACAAGTCATAAGGCGTCCAGCTAAAGACGTTAAAGAAGCGCTACTAGGAGGCAACCTAGTACCTTTTGAATCTATGCTTGTTATTTGATCACTTTTTATAGTAGGACGCACCTAGTTGCTCATGATCCTGGGGATTTAAATAAAACAAGCGCAAGCTCGGAAGGTAGTCATACCTCACAAAATATATATATGTATGTTTAGGTAGTGAAAATACCTTAGATATGCATGTATGTAAACAAAAAAATACTTCACAAAATATATATATGTATGTTTAGGTAGAGAGATACCTTAGATGTGCGTGTATGTAAACAAAAAATTACATGTATGTTTAGGTAGAAAGATACCTTAGATATGCATGTATGTAAACAAAAAATACTTCACAAAATATATATGTATGTTTAGGTAGAAAGATACCTTGGATATGCATGTATATAGCAAAAATACCTTACAAAACATATCACATGTTTAGGTAGCAAAATACCTCATGAAAAAAAAAAAGAAGAAGAAAAAAAAACAAACAAGAAAAAGAAATAAACAAATGAGAGAAAAAAGAAAAATAAGTTGTCTAGCTGAAAAACCAACATGCTTTTGGAAAAAGATGACTTCCAACTTTTCTTTGAAGAAAAATTCGCTGATCATAGCTAGTTTTTGGAAAAAAAAAATGTGTATACACCTGAAGGGTGAATGCTGTGAAGATTTTCCCGGACGCCCGAAATGGACTCGAATGAATGCACAAATTGATAAAAGAACATATTTTGGAAACATTGGGTTGATTTAAAATAGAGGAAATAAATCCTGAGCCCTAGCATCACATGACCATAAAAATTTGACACTTGAGTGTCCGCATAGGTGCATGCATGACCAGTTTTGCATAAAGTTTCCAAATCATCATTTTTGCATTTGTGTCATGGAAATAATGTGGGGCATCCCTTTTTATCCTTGAACCAAACCAAACCCTGACATGTATCATGTCTAGCCATTCTACAAGCCTTGAGCCAAAATCCTGACTCACCATAAACCTTACCCTCGGAAGCAAAAAAAAAAAGAAGGAAAGGGAATTTCCAATCAAAGAGAAAGCAAAAAAGGAAGGAAAGGAAATTCCCAATCAAAGAGAAAGCAAAAAAGGAAGGAAAGGAAATTCCCAATCAAAGAGTGGGAGAAAGAGAAAAAAGAAAAGAAAGGAAATTCCCAATCAAAGAGTGGGAGAAAGAAAAAAGAAAAGAAAGAAAATTCCCAACCAAAGAATGGGAGAAAGTAAAAAAGAAGGAAGCTCCTGGTCAAAGAAACCAGAAGAAATGTGCAGAGAGGTCTTTGGACCAGACAATATCTGAACAGTACAGAATTGTCACCAAATGAACAAGAAGAAGGAAAGGAAACCACGACCTAAAATGGTCTTCTCCCTTTAATTACCAACCAAAATCCCGTGCGCTAGCGACCTTTTTTCTCTTGCCCCGCACTAAACAAAAAAAAACAGAAAAAGAAAAAGCCAGGAAAATCAAAAGCCAAAAACACACAAAAGCCGAAAAACCCACCAAAAGAACCCATTCCAAAGGGAAGCCCTATTGATCCATGATCACGCATGTAATTTTTGATTTGATAGGAAATAATTTGCAAAGTCAAGTCATGACATATCTATGGTTCGGAATTAAGACGAAACACTTACCTGTGCGAGATTGATACACTTTGAGTGATTTCTTCTATTTTTGTCGAACCCGGTGTTTCCTCTAAATGGTCATTTAGAAACGAAATGCTAACATCCAAAATCTCATTTATGGTTATGGGAGATTTCATCAGCAGACTCTCCTTCCCCGGTAGACGCATTGTTTTTCACTCAAAAAAGCATATGCTGCTCTAAATCAGTTGGAATATTTGTCTCTTTGCTAAAGCATGTTTGCATTTTAGTGGAGAAAACACCGAGACTTTTTCAAGTCTCACAAGTTATCCAGAACTACGTAGGTCTGAGTTCCTCATTGGAGGATACGTAGGAGCAAGAGCCTCGCTTTTGTCGACCACACCGCCTTTTGTTGCCATGACTCAAGAGCTGGTAGCCCGCGGAGACACCTTACGGTTATCCGCACCTCGTCATTCAGTGACCCCAAGTGTGATTGACGAGCAGAGACCAATATGGTCATCTGCGCCCTTTTCGGAGATGTCATCATTTTCCGATGGAGACTTTTCAAGTCTCACAAGTTATCCAGAACTACGTAGGTCTGAGTTCCTCATTGGAGGATACGTAGGAGCAAGAGCTTTGCTTTTGTCGGCCGCCCCATAATCTTTGTCATACTGACCCTGAGGTCATGTGACGTGCACCCTTGTCATCCAGAGGCGGCGGGCCCGATGATACGCGGAGATACCTTACGGTTATCCGCACCCTTTTGTCATCCAGAGGCGGCGGGCCCGATGACAAGCAGAGACCAAGTTTGGTCATTCTGCACCCTTGTATCATCCAGAGGCGGCGGGCCCGATGATACGCGGAGATACCTTACGGTTATCCGCACCCTTTTGTCATCCAGAGGCGGCGGGCCCGATGACAAGCAGAGACCAAGTCTGGTCATTCTGCACCCTTGTATCATCCAGAGGCGGCGGGCCCGATGATACGCGGAGATACCTTACGGTTATCCGCACCCTTTTGTCATCCAGAGGCGGCGGGCCCGATGACAAGCAGAGACCAAGTCTGGTCATTCTGCACCCTTGTATCATCCAGAGGCGGCGGGCCCGATGATACGCGGAGATACCTTACGGTTATCCGCACCCTTTTGTCATCCAGAGGCGGCGGGCCCGATGACAAGCAGAGACCAAGTTTGGTCATTCTGCACCCTTGTATCATCCAGAGGCGGCGGGCCCGATGATACGCGGAGATACCGTTTGGTCATTCTGCACCCTTGTATCATCCAGAGGCGGCGGGCCCGATGACAAGCAGAGACCAAGTCTGGTCATTCTGCACCCTTGTATCATCCAGAGGCGGCGGGCCCGATGATACGCGGAGATACCTTACGGTTATCCGCACCCTTTTGTCATCCAGAGGCGGCGGGCCCGATGACAAGCAGAGACCAAGTCTGGTCATTCTGCACCCTTGTATCATCCAGAGGCGGCGGGCCCGATGATACGCGGAGATACCTTACGGTTATCCGCACCCTTTTGTCATCCAGAGGCGGCGGGCCCGATGATACGCGGAGATACCTTACGGTTATCCGCACCCTTTTGTCATCCAGAGGCGGCGGGCCCGATGACAAGCAGAGACCAAATTTGGTCATTCGCACCCTTTTGTCATCCAGAGGCGGCGGGCCCGATGATACGCGGAAATACCCGAGTGGTTATCCGTATAAACATTCTTTTGCTATCTGTAAGACAGAACGCTTGATAGCATGCAGAGGCTGACACAGTCTTCTGCACCTTTTGTTCCTCCGGGAACAACAAGTCATTTACATGCGGAAATTTCATGGTCACCCGCGACTCTCGTCAACCGAGAGGAGCGAAATTAGTGTCATACACTAATTTTCGTCCGGGGACCTTTGCTTGATGACATGCGACCTTTCTTTGGTCCTTGTGAGGTGCTTGGCACCCATCATTAGGCAATTTGTGAAATTCCGGGAGCAACAAGTCATTTACATGCGACTCTCGTCAACCGAGAGGAGCGAAATTAGTGTCATACACTGATTTTCGTCTGGGGACCTTTGCTTGATGACATGCGACCATTCTTTGGTCCTTGTGAGGTGCTTGGCACCCATCATTAGGCAATTTGTGAAAATCTAGGAACGACAAGTCATGGTCACCCGCGACTCTCGTCAACCGAGAGGAGCGAAATTAGTGTCATACACTGATTTTCGTCCGGGGACCTTTGCTTGATGACATGCGACCATTCTTTGGTCCTTGTGAGGTGCTTGGCACCCATCATTAGGCAATTTATGAAATTTTGGGAACAACAAGTCATTTGCATGTGGAGATTTTATGGTCACCTGCGACTCTCGTCAAATCGAGAGGAACGAAATTAGTGTCTTATCTTTACTTTCCTTTTATCTCCAATAAAAGACAAGTAAAGAGGGGCAACTGTCATACCCTAATTTCGTCCGGGGACCTTTGCTCGATGACGTGCGACCATTCTTTGGTCCTCGTGAGGTGCTTGGCACCCATCATTAGGCAATTTGTGAAATTCCAGGACATGCCGAAAAACCAAAAAAATATTGATGCACAATCCGTAAGTTTCCGTGACACACCGGAAATCAAATGGAAGCATCGTTGCATAATTAAGTGAGGTTCCGTAACATTCCGTAAGTCAAAAAGGGGATGATTATGTAATCCGCAAGGTTCCGTAACATTACGGAAAGAAAACAAGTATCGTTACGAAATTCGTAAGTTTCCGTAACTTTACGAAAAAAGAATCACCAAAAAACAGCAGAGGGGGTGTACTTAGTAAAAATGGGGGTGCAAATAGCACCCAGGCCCATTTGGGCCCTCCAGAAGATTCCTCCAGAAGGCGGTTGCTTCTGGAGGAAGCAACCCTGCTCGCCTGGGCGAGCTGAGCTCGCCTGGGCGAGCTGGGCGGCAACCACCTCCCCTATTTTGCTATAAATAGGGGAGGAAGGCAAGAAGGAAGGGGTTCAGCCCCTTAGGCACTTCTCTCTCTTTCGAATTTGCTTGGAAAAATTGTTTCCGTGAAGAAAATCTAAGCCGAGGCGCTTCCGAAACGTTTCCGTAACGTTTTCCGTGAAGAATTTCGCAAAGGGTTTCAACCGTTCTTCGACGTTCTTCATTCGTTCTTCATCGTTCTTCGATCTTCAACGGGTAAGTACCTCGAACCAAGCTTTTCGATTCATTCTATGTGCCCGTGGTGGTCCACATTGTGTTTCGTGCATTTTTATTCTCGTTTTGTTTACTTTTTATACCCCCTGTTGACGTGCTTAAGCCATTTTACTTAAGTCATTTCTCGCTTAACTTAAAAATAAAATAAATTTCCACCGAACGTTTGAATTGTATTATCCGATAATTTTGGTTAAAATGAATTCCGACCGTTCGGTCGTGCCGTAACCACGTTGGAAATCAAAAAGAGGTAAAAAAATAATATAATAATCAAAAAAATATCTTTTAGTAAAATAAAGCGGAAAATCAATCGGACGTTTTCTCTTTGGGATTTCTCATTCTTAATCGAATTGATTAATAACTAAAGTGAAACTAAAGGCTAAAATCAATTCGCCTAGTCAAGCTCGTCCATAAAAAATAGGCTTTTTGAAGTTTGTCATTTCATTTTCTCACTAAGTAAAATGGATCATTTTTAAGGTCCAACGCCTTAAAATGATCACCTCTTAAAATAAAAAAGAATCACTTGATAAGAAAGAACTACGTAGGTCTGAGTTCCTCATTGAGGATACGTAGGAGCAAAAGCCCCGCTTTTGTCGACCACCCCAAGAGATCGTTAATGGTCCAACGCCTTAACGTTTCTCCCCTTTCAAAATCAAAAGACCGTTTAATGGTTCAACATCTTAAATGACCTTTTGTTCAATAAAAACACATTTTGCAAAAAAAAGACAAAAACAACTTAACCAAACACTTTGTTCCGCAAGAACTACGTAGGTCTGATTTCCTCATCCCAAATTGAGGAATACGTAGGAGCAAAGGGAAACACCCTTGTCGACCACAAAAAAGAAAAAAATATAAAAAAGGGTATAAAGGATATAAGAACATAAAAGGAACATAAAAATCAAAGTCATGTTTGCACATTCGATTAAAGGCTGCCGTCCCTTGGGACGGACGTGTGGGGTGCTAATACCTTCCCCGTGCGTAAATACAACTCCCGAACCTTTCACTTAAAAGTTCGTAGATCGAGTCTTTTCCGGTTTTTCCGACGTTTTCCTCAAATAAACGTTGGTGGCGACTCCGCGCGTACTCCTTTCGTGGAACACGCATCCCGCGAGTCACGCGTCGCCCTCCCGCCGAAGGGTAGGTTGCGACATCATGTAATCGATTACACAATGCATTTTATGAAAAGATGTGACTCTTCACAATTGTATTTGAATTTCAACGTTCAGATACACTGGAAATCGATTACAATTATATTGTAATCGATTACACCATTTAAAAATCATTTGGAACGTTGCAAATTCAGTTAAAAACTTTTTGAAATCAAATTTATCACTGGTAATTGATTACATGAAACTAGTAATCGATTACCAGAGAGTAAATACTCTGGTAACTTAGAAAAAATTTGAGAAAACTCTTTTGTAAAACAAAACTGTGCTATGTTTGGTTTTTGAAAAATCCTTTTCAATACTTCCCTTGTGAAGTCTTGACTTGTTGCTTCTTGATTTCTTCTCTTGAATCTTGAATTCTTCTTGATGTCTTTTCTTGAATCTTGAAATCAACTTCTCCTTAATCTTGAATCTTCTTGATTTCTTCTAATGAATCTTGAAATTAATCTTGATCTTGAACTTGTTGACTCAATCTTGAAATCATTCTTTTGGGCTTTTTGTCATCATCAAAACTACTTGATTCATACTTGATTCATCATCATGAAGTTTGCTTCTACATTCACTTCTACTCTTCTTTGCATTCTTATTTTTTTCTTCTTTTTCATTTTTTTCATTTTCTATTTCTTTTTCTACTTCTTTTTCTTTTTCTTGGTCCTTCAATTCTTTATTTTGGACCATTATTTGTTTTCCTTTTTCCTGATTGCCTTTACCTCTCACATCATTTTTCTTAACTTCAGTACCTTTCTTTTCAGCTGCTTTCTCCTTGTGCACTACACTTTCTTCATCCTCAGCTTCCACTAACCTTTTACTCCTTGTCATCACAGCTTTGCATTCCTCCTTGGGATTCTGTTCTATATTTGCCACAAAACTGTTGGATGACTTGTCAGCTATCTGCTTGGCCAGTTGTCCCATCTAGACCTCAAGGTTCTTCAGTGCTGACTCAGTGCTTTTATGATTTGACATTGTTACCTGCATAAACAGAGTCAAGGTCTCCTCCAACTTAGTAGTCCTCTGGAATATGTTAGGCCCTTATTGGATTGGCCTGTTTGAAGGCCCACTCTGGTCTTTGTTGAACTGGTTGCCAGGGTGTGTCCTCCACTGTCCTTGTTGATTATAAGGACCCTGCTGGAAGCCTGAAAATCCTCCTTGAGTATACCCTTGTCATTGTTGATTTCCCATATAATGAATTTCTTGAGTTTTTTCTTCAGTGGGAATACATTGGCCTGTTTCATGAACCTCACCACAGATGGTACAACTTGTAACCTACAAAACAAAAGAATGCGTAGGTTGAACAATAGACAACTTAGTTGGCAGCTTACCGAGTGTTCCTATTAAAATCTTAAGTTGCTTAGAAAGCAACTTGTTCTGTGCCAATAAAGCGTCATGTCATGATAGCTCTAACAAGATTTTCTTCGTGGGTTGATGGGTTTTGTCTTGTAGAATGGCATGATCACTAACTGACATGTTCTCAATTAGCTCAGTTGCTTCTTCCAGGGACTTCAGTTTTATCTTTCCCCCTGCAAAAGCATCTAGCAGTTGCTTGGTTTGTGGTCTCAGTCCATCTATAAACATATTCAATTGAATTGGCTCAGAAAACCCATGGGTGGGAGTTCTTCTCAATAAACCTTTGAACCTCTCCAATGCTTCACTCAGAGATTCATCAGGGAACTGATGAAATGAAGAGATTGCAGCTTTCCCTTCCGCAGTCTTGGACTCTGGGAAGTATTTCTTTAGGAACTTTTCAACAACTTTTTCCTAGGTTTTCAGACTGTTACCCTTAAATGAGTGAAGCCACCTTTTGGCCTCTCCTGCCAATGAGAATGAGAATAGGCTGAGTCTAATAGCTTCATCTGGCACACTGGCAATCTTAACAGTGTTGCATATTTCAATGAATGTTGCCAAATGTGCATAGGGGTCTTCATTAGGTAATCCTTGGAATAAATTCCCCTGTATTAAATGAATTAAAGAATGTGGGTAGTTGATGTTGTGAGCTTGCACTTCAGGACGTGCAATGCTAGTAAAGAATTGTGGTACTGAGCTGCTTGAATAATCCTCAAGGGTGATCCTCTGGTGCTGCTCGTCTGCCATGCTAGCAGTTTCAGGCAATTGAGTAGCGAATTCCCTTGATGATGGGGAATCAGGTGATAATGAATCAAAAAAATGAGTTTCTTCCTCAAGAATGGATGCAACTGTTCTGTCTTGCAGAAGTTTCCTTCTCCTCTCGGCCATGTTCCTTCTCAATGTAGCTTCAATTTCAAAGTCCAAAGGAACTAAATTGCATGTGGGAGATCTATGCATATAAAATACTAACAGAACAACAGTTATCCAATTCAATAAGAGAAGACAAATATGAATTAAGAACAAATATTAACAAAATCAAAGAATAACGAATAAAGAATAGACACCTAAAAACGATCTAACTTTCCAAATAAAAAGAAGTTCTCCGGCAACGGCGCCAAAACTTGTTTGCTTCCGACAAGTGCACCGGATCGCACAAGTAGTATAAAATGGTAAGAACTGAGTATCGTACTCTCGGGGAACTTGTGTTACTTAGTAAGTTATTTCAGTGAATAGGTGTCTAGTGTGAAAATCTAAGTATGAATATGAACAAGTATGTAAACTATCTATGAAAAAAGGAAAATCACGCGAGAGAAATGATGTGTAAAAACAAGTAGAAAACGTGTTGGTCTTCCTAATAGGTGCCTGATGCTAAAAGGATATTTTCTATCTAACAATGCTCATGTGTTCCTATGGTGTCTCCTGAGATGCTAAACCCTGATTCCTAATGATAGTTTAGCCTAATCCTAATCAAGCATCGTCCTCAGATTCCTCTTGTTGGACTAAACTCAACCAGGACCGCATTAAGACAAACATACTACAACTAAATTATCGCACCCTGATTCCTTGTGATAGTACAACAACTTAGCCCTGTCCTATCAAGGTCATCAAAATCAGACCAGTTTCCACTGTTGAATGACCCTAACAAAGCATGCATCTACGTGATCAAGGTAAAGGCATACTAGAATGAAAAGTTGATAGCACAGAGAACACACAAAACATCATTAAATAGATAGAAAGATATTTACATCAAGTACCTACAGGGAAGATCCAACAGAGGATTTTAGCTTTCCATAACTAGGAAGCCTCCTTTACAACAAAGAGAAAAAAAAGATGAAAGATTGCAAAAATACAAGTGGTGAGGATGTCTCCTTCACCTCTAGGATCTCACAACCCCTCACAAACTCATCTCAAGCTCTCAGAACAGCATCCTCTTCAAGCTCTGGTCTCTACAGATCTGCACACAGCAAAATCTCTCAAAACTCTCTGGAACATGGACCTTTCTCTCTCTAGAATCACTAGACATGCAAAGCTTCAACTCTCAGCCCAAACTCCCTTCACAAAATATGATTTCAGGCTTAAATAGGTGGCCTTGTCTGTGCTCGTGCGCTTAGCGCAATTTTGAACCGCTTAGCGCACATTAGTGAATTTCGGCTTAGCGCGTGCTGCATGTCTCGATTTTTACATGCTTGTGACTTGATCATCCATTTGTATGTATAGTTAGGATTTTTAGCATTGGAAAGTGCTTTAAAGCCTTAGAACTTGATAGAGAAAGCTAGAAAACTGTATGTCTAGGAATGGAGTGCAGCAATCTAGTCCATATTATGTTGTAGACTAAATGCAACTCTTTTAGGCTGAGTTTGTTGAGGGATCAAGGATGAGGTTTAAAGAGAGTTAGGCCCATTCACTCGAGGGATCTTGGTTTGGGTAATTTCTCAGCATAAGAACACTAGGATAACATTAAATAAAGAAAAATATTTAACAACATCAAGGTAGATTCAGTAGAACAACCTAACACTTTTCACTTGACTGTTTTTACTTCTCAATCCGTAGATATTTAGTTTATAGTTAACTAGATTTCCACACAAAAAACCAAACTTGATATTTACTTGCTTTCGGTATACACAAAATGTTTGCTCACTGAATATACATTTTCTGAGTGAAACAAATTCCCTGTGGGCTCGACACTCGATGATGCAATCCTCCATAAGAAGGGACCAGTCACTAGAGCCATGCGCAAGAGGCTCCAAGAGGATTGGGCTAGAGCTGCTGAAGAAGGCCCTAAGGTTCTCATGAACCTCAGGGTAGATTTCTGAGCCCATGGGCCAAGGTTGGGTCCAATTATCTTTGTACATATTAGACTAGAATGTCATTATATTTGGTCCTTGTATTTAGGGCTCCATAATGCAGGTAGGGTACCCTAGAAATATAGGATTTTTTAGCCCTTGTATTTTAGGGCACCTAGACTAGTTTTTGTATTAGGGGTAGTTTTGTAATTTCACATGCACTAAGTGAATATTTGATGTGTGTGGTTGGAAATAAATTTAATTGAATTGGTAGAAGCCCACTCCAATTAAATTTTAGACGGGGAGGTGAACATTTGCTTACTACACCCCATTGCCACATCATATAGTCACACTTTGTGCATGTCCTTCATGCTTTACATGCCTCATGACACCTAAGCACACTTAGTGGAGAATCTTGGAATTGATCTTGGATTAGTTGGCTGAACCATAACTAAAATTCACTAATCATAATTAGTGAAGTTTTGGCTCTAAAGTTTGGCTCCACAAATTCAATTTCAAATTCAAGTGAAATTTGAATTGAAATTCAAATTTCCCTCCAATTTTGTGTGACACTTAGACTATAAATAGAGGTCATGTGTGTGCATTTTTTTCATCTTTAATCATTTGAAAATTAAACTTCAGATTTCAGAGCTCTTTTAGAGCACAAAATTTCGTGCTCTTCTCTTCCTCTCCCTTCATTCATCTCCTTCTTCCTCCAATCTTTTATCCATGGCCTCCTATGGTGGTGAGCTTCTTCTAGAATCATCTTCTCCTTGAAGTTGCATCTCCTCTCTCTCTCTTCCTTCTCCATTCTGCTGCCATTCATCTTCCAAGAAGCAAAGGAATCCATTGATGAAGAAGATCCTAGGCCTACAAGCTCCAATGGAGCTTACATCACTCGGTCTTACCGTTTTATATATTACTTGTGGACTCGGTACACTTGCCGAATAGCAGAGAGCGTAACAAGTTTTTGGCGCTGTTGCCAAGGAATTTCTTTCCACTTAGATAGTATAGTTCAGTTTGTAGACATTTATTCTTTATTCTTTGATTGATTTTGTGAATAGTTAGTTAGTTAGGATTTATTTTTCTCTTGATTTGGTTAACTGTTGCTCTGTATAGTGCTTCTTGTATGCGAGGTAACTCTTCAACAGGGAATTTAGCTCCATTAGATTTGGAGATAGAAGCCACTTGCAGGAGAAACAACGCAGAGAGAAGGAGAAAATTTTTGCAGGAAAGGACAGCACAACCAAGTTTGGAGGAAGCTCAATCATCGGAATCATCTTCAGCATTCCCAGAGTTAAGAGAATCCAAAGTAGGTGCGTTCGAAGTTCATATCATGGCTGAAGATAAACCACAGAGGGTGACTCTTGAAGATTATTCTAGCTCTACTGTGTCGCAATTCTTCACAAGCATCGCGTGGCCGGAAGTTCAAGCTCACAACATCACATATCCTCATTCCTTGATTCAACTGATTCAAGGAAATTTGTTTCATGGTTTTTCCAAATGAAGACCCTTATGCACACCTTGCTACTTATATAGAAATCTGCAATACTATGAAAATTGTAGGTGTGCCAGAGGATGCAGTGAGGCTTAGCTTGTTCTCATTTTCCTTGGCTAGAGAAGCCAAGAGGCGGCTGCATTCGTTCAAAGGAAATAGTTTGAAGACTTGGGAAGAGGTTGTAGAAAAGTTTTGGAAAAAATACTTCCTAGAGTCCAAGACAGCTAAAGGCAAGGCAACTATCTCCTCATTCCATCAATTTCCAAATGAATCCCTGAGTGAAGCGCTTGAAAGATTTCGTAGCTTGTTGCGAAAGACACTAACTCATGGATTCTTCAAGCTGATTCAGCTGAACATTTTTATAAATGGTTTGAGACCACAGTCCAAGCAGTTATTAAATGCGTCTGCTGGAGGAAAAATTAAGTTGAAGACCCCTAAAGAAGCAATGGAACTTATTGAAAATATGGCTACTAGTGATCATGCTATTTTGTGTGATCGAACTCATGTACCCACAAAGAGAAGCCTGCTAGAGCTTTCTTCACAAGATGCACTGTTGGAACAAACAAGCTACTAGCTAAGCAGCTAGAATCACTGACAGAGACACTTAGTAAGCTGCCAACCCAATTGCAAGCAACTCAACCTTCACATTCAGCAGTTATGCAGGTTGAAGGTTGTAGCATATGTGGAGGAGCACATGAGTCTGGCTACTGTATACCTCTTGATGATGCTGCAAAGGAGGTGAATTATATGGGAAATCAGCACAGACCAGGGTTTAATGCATGTGGATTTGTAGGTTACCAGCAAGGTGTCAATTTTAATCAGAATCAAGGGCAATGGAGGTCTCTTCCTGGGAATCAATTCAACAAGGACCAATGAGGACCATCCAACAAGCCTCAGAATCAAGGGCCTAGCCTTTATGAGAGGACCACCAAGCTGGAGGAGACTTTGGCTTAATTCATGAAAGTTTCGATATCCAATCACAAGAGCACAGAGTCTGCTATAAAAAACCTGGAGATTCAAGTAGGACCAGCTAGCTAAGTAGATAGCTGAAAATTCTTCTGGAAGTTTTGGGGCGAATACTGAAAAAAATCCCAAAGAAGAATGCAAGGCTATCATAACTAGAAGCAAGAGGGAAACCATGGTGGAAGATGAAGGGAGGATGAGTGATGAAAAGGAGTTAGTAGCAGAAGGAGAAAAAGAAAAAGAAGAACATCAGATGAGGGAGAAAAAAATAAATGATGAGGAGAAAGAAGGAAAAAAAATGAAAAAAAGAGAGAAAAAGAGGAAGTAAAGAAGACAAAAAGTGAGTTGGCTAGGGAAAAGAAGAAGGAGGTTGTCTCGTGTTCAGGGAAGGAAGCACCATATCCTTTGATGTCGTCCAAGAAAGACAATGAATGACACTTTGCCTGTTTCCTTGATATCTTCAAGAAATTGGAGATAACTATCCCCTTTGGAGAAGCCTTGCAACAAATGCCACTCTACTCCAAGTTTCTAAAAGATTTGCTAACTAAAAAGGGCAAATATATCCATAGCGATAATATTGTGGTGGAGGGAAACTGCAATGCTATTATTCAGAGAATCCTTCCACATAAATACAAAGATCCAGGGAGTATCACAATCCCTTGCTCTATTGGTGCGGTGTCTATTGGGAAAGCCTTCATTGATTTGGGGGACAACATAAATTTGATGCCTCTCCCCATGTGCAGAAGGATTGGAGAGCTGGGAATCATGCCAACAAAAATGACATTGCAATTGGCAGATCGGTCTATTACAAGGCCTTATGGCGTGGTAGAAGACGTTTTGGTCAAGGTGCGGCAGTTTACCTTCCTTGCAGACTTTGTGATCATGGATATTGAAGAGGATGCTGAAATCCCGCTGATTTTGGGTCGTCCCTTGGTAATTTGCAAATGGGTATAGATGATCAAAAGATCACATTTGATTTGTTTGATGCAGAAAAGCACTCACTTGACCAGAATGTTTGTTCTAAGATGGATGAAGTTGATAATGAAATGGTTCTGATGGCTAGAGCCAAGATTGCTCAAGACCCTTACAGGTAACATGCGTCAAGCTAGTGACGTTAAAGAAGCATTACTGGGAGGCAACCTAGCTCTTTTTCGTTGTTTTCTTAATCATTGCATATAGTTAGGTTTCAACTTGTTTGTGATTGCTAGAGTAAGACATCAGCATGTTTTGTATGAAAAAAAGGGGTTGCTAAAGCTTCTCTGAAGCTGTGGATGAGGAATAACTTAGAAAAAATTTTCAGTCATCCACTCGCTCAGTGCGCCCTGTGCGCTAAGCGAATCAGTCTTCATGCACTGAGCGAGTAATCACTCGCGCTAAGCGTGCCAACCCCTACCCATTGGCTGAAGGGGTCTCACTAAGCAAGACAGTTATGCTAAGTCCAAAAAACTTCTCTAGAATTGCATTTATTGGAATTGGGCTAAGCGAGCCAGTTTGCTAAGTGCAACATCGCGTCTCGCTAAGCGCATCTGCGCGCTAAGCGCTAATCACTCTCTACCTGGACCCCCATCTCAATTGGGCTAAGCGGGTCATACCCGCTAAGTCCAATTATATCTCTGGAATGGCATTACACTGAGCGAGATCATCTCGCTAAGCGTGACCCCACTACTGCATCTTGAGGCATTTAATTCGCTAAGTGAGTCGTGTCCTGCTTAGCGAAAGTTGCAGACCAATCAAAGCTGCAGAACTCACTAAGCATGTACCTTTGCGCTAAGACCAAATCCTTCTCGGGTTTTCTAATTCTCAAATTGGGCTAAGCGCATGATTTTAAAATCTGAAAATTCAAACGTCACTGAGTGCTCGCTTAGCGAGTCACTTGCGCTAAACGAGACAGTCGAAAATGCCAAAAATAAGACATAACTGCCTTAGGCAGTTACTTTTGTGCAAATTATAACTTCCCTCTTCCCTATCATTGGCATTTCCTGCAGTGTACTAACCTTGCTCCTCAGTTTCTTTTCCTTCATCTTGCTCACTAATCTCTACAATCCAAGTAAGCTTTCTAATCTATTTTATTGTTAATTTTGTTTTTGAACCCTAGGGTAGAAGATGATTTTGTTTGCTCTATGATTGTGATTTTCTGTTGATTTTACTGATTAATTAGTAGTTGTTTGATAGCTTACTGTTAGGGCTTTAGTTTCATAGGTAATGTAGGTTCATTTGATGTGTTTTGATTAGAGTTCTTAGGCTTGAAAGTGGCTAGAAAGTAGGGGCTTTGAAGCCCAAAAATTTTTTGGAAATTTTGATGTAGGCTCGCTTAACGAGTTCATCAGTTTTGGATGAATTTCTGGGTTTTCTGATGAACTCGCTAAGTCGGCCCTGTCCCACTAAGAGTGTTCATCATTTCTATTTAAATTTATGTTTATGTGTATGAACTCGCTAAGCCATTGCACTTCGGCTTAGAGAGCATTTAAATTCCCAGTTTTTAATTTTTGAGTTCGTATGAACTCGCTAAGCCGACACTCCACGCTAAGCGAGTTAGTTTACTTAGGTCAAAGTCTATGAGGCTTTTGGCATTTTGTTGGCGGCTAAGCCACCATGCCTCTGAAGTTTGAATAAACCTGGGCTAAGCAAGTCAGTCTCGCTAAGCCCAAGTCAATTTAGTATTCTAAAATTTTGTTCTTGCGCTAAGCGAGTCTATCTCGCTAAGCACAATTTCTTCTCTATTTTTTAATAAGGCTTAGCAGGCCTGCTCGCTAAGCCAATTATGTTCCAGTGGTCAAGTTAGGCTAAGCGCCTACTGGCGCTAAGCCTGTTTAGTGTGTCGCGATAAGCGAGTCTGTCTCGCTAAGCGCAATTAGCTCTTTGTTGGAGAATAAGACTTAGCGAGCCATGCTCACTTAGTCATTGTGCTGTGTCAGCTAAGCGAGGGTGTCTCGCTTAGCCAGAGTCTATATTTTCCTATAGTCATGCTAAGCGCACCCTGCGCGCTAAGCGTACCCTGTTATTTTCTGAAGGCGCACTAAGCGAGTCTATCTCGCTAAGCGCCTAGTCTATTTTTCTGTTTTATTTTTCTGCTTACAGTTCTAAATAAAACCTGTCTAACTTTATTTCCTGTGATTCTTTTGATGTAGATGGCCTCTAGAAAGAGAAAGGCAACAACCTCCCGACCTCAGGAGCCCTACGACACGACTAGATTCGTCTCGGAGGTCGCTTGGGAGCGATATGAGCAGAATGTTCACTCCCGAAACATCCTTCTGGAGACGAACGTTAATTTATATGTCATAGAGTATGATGAGTTCTGTCGAGAGCTTGAGAGGCGAAGATGGCATAAAGCCTTGACCAGACAGCCTGACGGTCGCATTGATGTGGCCCTGGTCAAGGAGTTTTATGCAAATTTATTTGATCTAGAGGACAAGTCTCCTAGGCAGGTTTGAGTTCAGAGGCAGCTGATTAAATTTGATGGTGAGACACTGAACACATTTCTGGAGACCCCTGTGGTTTAGGAGCCCGGGGAGCGCTACACCACCTACACCAAGTTCTGCAGCACGCACCCAGATCCTCAAGAGCTTGCTTCCAAGCTCTGTATTCCAAGCGGTTTTGCTCTGAATGCTGAGGGAGCACCCTAGAAGCTCCAGAGGAAGGATCTTACTACATTGGCGTAGACCTAGAGCGTCTTGTCTTACTCCAACCTTGCCCCCACCTCTCATACGTTCGATCTTAATATGGACAGGGCGAGGTTAGTGTGTGGACTCATCACAAGGATGGAAATGGACTTGGGCTCATTCATCTCAGGCCAGATTTCTCAAATGGCCCAGTCCAACTCCTCCCGGCCTGGCTTCTCGGCCCTTATCACTGCTTTATGCATCGCTTGTTCCAGACTCGTTGACCTTCGAGTCCCTTAGCCCTGCCATTAATTTGGCATATATTAGGAAGAACTGCTGAAACTCAGATGATCCCACGATCATATTTCCGAGGACCCACAAGACTCGAGCTAGGGGACCTGACACTTCTACTCCTTCTTCTTCTACTCCAGCTCCACTGGCTCTAGTACCAGCATCCTCCAACTCCTCCGCTCAGAGCATAGACCTTCTTGTGCTGATGTTGTAGAGCCTCCACCATGGCTTATGCCTGGTGATGCAGAGTATTCATGATTTGGCTCAGCAACGGCCCATCCTTAGCATTGAGGACTTTATGGCCCAAGTGACTTGGCCAAGAGTCTAACCTTCTCCTTTGGACGGGTGAGGCTCCTATAGCCCAGGAGCCGCAGCCAGAGCTGGAGGCGACACCAGAGGCCGAGGCAGAGCTTGAGGAGACTCCAGAGGTTACTCCTATTGCCACACCTGCCGAGGATACAAATTATGTAGCTGATATGGCGGCGGCATAGAGCACCTGGGATCCCTGGCCCACTCCAACACCGAATACATCTTTGCCAGCCTAAGATGCTCCCTCCTCACCTCATGATGAGCCCACTCCAGTATAGGATGATTGAAGATAGGGCTTTATTTATTTTTCTATTATTTAGATTCAGTTTTTAAATTTCAGTTTTAGTTTCAGTTTATTTACTTATTTAGCAAAATTTTCAGCTTTTTGAATAGTTTACATTTATATGCACAGTGGTTTGTTTTGGTTTAAAATCTTGGTGTTTGCGATTGGTTTTGAAATTGGTTGATTGCATGACTTGAGTGAATTGCGATATTAGATCACGCACTTTGAACAAGTATGTGGTAATTAGAAGAGAAAGAACATGAATTAGGGGCGTGAGTAAAAATGTTAGTTTGTTTGACAGGTAAATTGTGAAGGTAATCATTAGCCATAAACCAGTGAGTTGTGTGAACCTTAATCGTAAGAGAACGACTAGCATTGAGTACCGATTTTTGTGTGAATCTCTAAATACTAAATGAATGCATGATATTGGAAATGATGAAGGCCGTGATTGATTGAACTAGCCACTTAGCCAAATAGCTTACCCTGTTCATGAATGATGAATCCTATGCACCCATTTTAAGCTTAAATATGATTGATTGAGTTGAACCCTAAACCTGTTGAATTATAATCTCCATCTACCTTTCTTTAGGTTGTAGGAGAGCATTATTGTTCAAAGCAAATTTGTCCCAAATTTGGGGGAAGGTATTGGGTGATGATGATTGTAGTAAGACAAGTAACAGCCACACAGAGAAATTGTATCAAAAGCAGTAAGTAAAATAAAATAAAAAAGAAGAAGTTTCAAGAATAAGCAAGTTTGTGTGTGTTGTTGCTTAAGCTAAATGCCTTATATGATTGTGGCATTTCAATAGAAGCTAGCAATAAAAAGAAAGAGTTGATCTAATGATGAATACTCTCCTAGAACCTAAGTTTGCATCCTAGAAAAACAATGAATTTTTTGTAGCCCAGCCTCATTACAAGCCAAGAAAGTCCTTTCTTCAGATTCAATTTGTGTGTTTGTGATTGTACGGCATGAGATGAAATGCAAAAGTTGAGACTGGTGTTGGTTGTTGATTTGAAGAATTACCTTAAACACTTATGTTTATGAGAGAAACAATGACCGTGAGGATTAGGCTTGATGAACCTTCCTTGATACCTGTCTTGCTTGCTAGCTAATTTCACTTGTGCTACTTAATGATCATGTTCATATCTTTGAAATTTTTCATATCTTTATGAAGAGCTGTTGGTTAAAGTATTGCTTGCCACTTATGTCAAGTGATTGAATGCATTAGAACTAACACATTTCTTTTGAGTAACCACTGTGAATTCTGTCACTTGAGGACAAGTAAACTGTTATTTCTTTGCTTGAGGACAAGCAAAACTGTAAATTTGGGGGAGTTTGTTAGTCGTTATTTATGACTAACTTTTGTATTGAATAGTGACATGAAATTAGCATCTTTCCTCCAATTTATGGTTCTTTTGTAGGAATTGTACATATTTTTATGTTTTATTTGATTTTATATAGTAGATACTCCCATTTTGTGAATTAATGTTGAAACTACTTTAGTTTCAGGCTAAAAGAAGAGAAGGTTCAAGCAGTTGATGTCTCGCTAAGCGAGGCATATGCGCTTAGCGAGTGACATCCGCTAAGCGAGACATGCAGCTCACTTAGCATGTTGGGAAACCCTAGAAGAGGATCAGTCACAGATGTATGCGCCCAGCATGCCGCAAGCTTGCCCAACGAGTCATTTGTCCCTTCTCGCGCTTAGCACGCCCAACTCGCTAAGCCAAAATTAACTTACTCTCGCTTAGCAAGATTGGCTCGCTAAGTGAGCCTTCAAAAGCTGAAACGTCCAAGTAGCCTTTAAAACACTGAAGTTGGCAGAAATCAAGGGAGGATTCAAAAAAATAGAGCCAAGGGAGAAGCTAGAGCGACAGAAATGAAGCCACCAAGAGAGTTTAGGTTATAGGAGTGAGATTAGGGTTCTAAAGGTTGAAAGAGACATTCTCAACCCTTCTTAGCCATTTTTCTTCACTCAAAATCTGTTCTTCTTTGTATTGAAAGCTCATTACTTGTAATGGAAGGCTAAACCTCTTGGTTGGGGAGTTCTATGGAACCTTTGATGTAATATTCTTTCACTATCTATTTAATGTTATTTTTATGTATTCATTGCTTCTATCCATGCTTATTTTTACATGCTTGTGACTTGATCACCCATTTGTATGTATAGTTAGGATTTTTAGCATTGGAAAGTGCTTTAAAGCCTTAGAACTTGATAGAGCTAGCTAGAAAACTGTATGTCTAGGAATTGAGTGCAGCGATCTAGTCCATATTATGTTGTAGACTTAATGCAACTCTTTTAGGTTGAGTTTGTTGAGGGATCAAGGACGAGGTTTAAAGAGAGTTAGGCCCATTCACTCGAGGGATCTTGGTTTGGGTAATTTCTCAGCATAAGAACACTAGGATAACATTAAATAGAGAAAAATATTTAACAACATCAAGGTAGATTCAGTAGAACAACCCAACGCTTTTCACTTGACTATTTTTACTTTTCAAACCATAGATATTTAGTTTATAGTTAACTAGATTTCCACACAAAAAACCCAACTTGATATTTACTTGCTTTCGGAATACACAAAATGTTTGCTCACTAAATATACATTTTCTAAGTGAAACAAATTCCCTGTGGACTCGACACTTGGTCTTACCATTTTATATATTACTTGTGGACTCGGTACACTTGCTGAATAGCAGAGAGCGTAACAAGTTTTTAATAATGACTAACAAGTCGCCAATTGTCGCAATCTACCCTTCGGCGGGAGGGCGAGGCAAAACGTAAAAGTGCGTCTTCTCACACGATAGTCTGCGGATTTTGAAGATGAGGGTTCGGGAGTTGTTTACGTACGGGGAAAGTATTTGCACCCCACACGCGCGTCACAAGGGATGGCAGGCTTTAATCGAGTGCGCAAAACATGACTTCAAAATTATGCATTTTCCCTTTTATATTTTTTGTTTTTTTGGGGTCGACAAGGGTGTTGCCCTTGCTCCTACGTATCCTCAGGTGCGATGAGGAATTCAGACCTACGTAGTTCTTTAAGTCTAAAAGTTTGTGTGTTACATTGATTTTATGTTTTTTGAAAGATTGATTTTAATTGCGAACAAAAGTTGTTTAAGGCGTTGGACCTTGAAATGATGTTTTAAACTTTGAAATGCGGAGAGAATCGTTAAGGCGTTGGACCTTGAAACGATCTTTTAAATTTGAAAAGTGGAGAGAGTCGTTAAGTCGTTGGACCTTGAAATGATCTCAAGTGATATTTGATGAAAAAAAATTAGTTATGAGTTGGTTTTATCTTGATTTTGTTTATTAACCTTCAACCTTTTTTTAAAGATAACTTGCGGCACTAATGATCGGTTAAAACTTACTTTACAAAAGAAAAATGATTACCGATGATAGGAGAAGGAGATGAAGATGCACAAAACAACAAAGAAGACCCCTAAGGGTGCATAGATCATGTTCAAATCCTTAAAAACAAACACTAACCGAATGACGAACGAAGAACACGGAGCGAAGAACGATGTAGAAGTCAATTACAGTCGCAATTCGGTAACGATCGACCTTGTTTTTCTCTTCTTTCTTTTTCTTCTCTCTGATTTCTCTCAAAATCTCTCAATGTTGAACCTTGGAACCCTTTACTCAGCCTCCCTTACGCCTATTTATAGAAAAAGATGGAATTAGGGGTCATGGCAACTCGCCTAAGCGAGCTATTGCTTCATCCTGAAGTAAGTTGGATTGCCCAGGTGAGATGGTTCCTTCACCCCTAAGCAATTTGGGGGCCCAGGCGAGCCTCTGGCTCGTCTGGGTGAGCCAGGGTCCAGAAAACTCCCTAAAATGACCCTTTTGCCCCTCCCTTTTGGGGTCTTTCGCATTCTTGATCAAAACATTGAATGATCATTTGTTTCGCAGTGTAACTGGCATTCAACACTGTAAGTCAAATAGCAAGGGTCAAAAGATCAACAAACGATAGTCCCCAGACAAAATTAGGGTATGACAATAGGGAGAGAAAAAATCATAGAAGATATGGAGGTAGACAAAGAGAGGAAGGGATTGAGGGAGTGAAGCTGAAGATCCTTACTTTTAAAGGGACTTATGATCCAAAAGTGTATCTTGAGTGGGAGATGAAGGTCGAGCAAGTCTTTGCTTGCTACAACTACAATGAAGAGAAGAAGATCATTGGCCTCCCTGGAGTTAGAGGGATAAGCCTTAGTGTGGTGGAATCAAGTGAGGAGTGATGTTGAAAGGATGAGAAGGTCTTTGATTAATACTTGGCAACACATGAAGAGAGTTTTGAGAGAGACATTTGAGTCGTCCTATTATGGGAGAGACCTTCACAACAAGCTCCAAAGACTAATTCAAGGAAATAGGAGTGTGGATGAGTATTACAAAGAGATGAAGATTTCCTTGATTAGGGCTCAAATTGAGGAGTCTCAAGAGGCCACCATGGCAAGGTTTTTGCATGGTCTCAATAGGGAGATCCAAGACATTGTAGAGTTGCACCACTATGCCTCTTTGGAGGATCTCATTCATCAAGCTATTAAGGTGGAGCAGCAATTAAAGAGGAAGCAAACATACAAGAAGTCCCCCTATGGCTCTTAAACTTGGAAAGATAAGGAGACATTTAAGAAGGAGGGAGGATCTTCATTCAAATCTCATGAAAAAGGTGTTGCCCTTGGTAAAAATAATTCTAACCCTACTCTCACTTCTTCAAAGGTGAGTTCTATTAAATGTTTTAAGTGTTTGGGAAAGGGTCATATTGCCTCCCAATGTCCTAACAAAATAACTATGGTTGTGTTGGGTAATGGGGATATCACTAGTGAATCTTCTTCTAGCTCTTCTAGTTTTTCTAGTGAAAGTGAATGTCATGAACAGCCCCTGGAAGGTGATCTTTTGATGGTTAGGAGGTTAATGGGGAGTGTATGTAAGGATAGAGATGAAACTCAAAGGGAGAACATTTTTCATACTAGGTGCATGGTCATGGGGAAAATATGCTCTTTGATTATTGATGGGGGTAGTTGTACTAATGTAGCTAGCCAAAGATTGATTGGAAAGCTTGCTTTGAAAACTTCCCCTCACCCTAGGCCTTACAAACTACAAGGGTGAGTGAGAATGGGGAGCTAATTGTAGATAGACAAGTTTTGATATGCTTCTCCATTGGAAAATATGTTGATGAGATATTGTTTGATGTAGTCCCTATGGAGGCTAGCCATCTCTTACTTGGAAGGCCTTGGCAGTATGATAGGGATGTTGTCCACAATGGTGTCACAAAAAAAATTTCATTTGTACATAAAGGGCAAAAGGTTACCCTTAAACCTTTGTCTCCAAGTGAGGTTTGTGAGGATCAAATAAAAATGAGAGTGAAAATAGAACAAGGGAGAAAAGAAGAGAAAAACAAAATTGATGAAAAGAGAGAGAAACATAAAAGGAGAGAAAAGAAAGAAAAGAGTGGAGATAAAAATAAAGAGTGAAACTGAAGAAAAAGAGAGAGAGATGAAAATCAAGAGAGAAAAATACAGAGCTTCTTCATGAGAGAAAAAGAGGTGAAGAGAGTGATGCTAGCTAGGCAACCTATGTATTTACTAATGCCTAATGATTATTGTTTGTCTTCTATTGCAAGTTCTTTGCCTATAGGTGTGGAAGAATGATTGAAGAAGTTTGGGGATGTCTTCCCCAAAGACAACCCTCATGGGTTACCTCCTTTGAGAGGGATAGAGTGATGCAATCCTACCCCCCTAGGGCATTGGATAGAAGACTCCAAGAAGATTGGCTCAAAGATTCAAGAGAAGGCCCTAGGGTTCTCATGAGCCTTAGGGTAGATTTCTGAGCCCATGGGCCAAGGTTGGGTCCAATTATCTTTGTACATATTAGACTAGGATGTCATTATATTTGGTCCTTGTATTTAGGGCTCCATAATGTAGGTAGGGTACCCTAGAAATATAGGATTTTTCAGCCCTTGTATTTTAGGGCACCTAGACTAGTTTTTGTATTAGGGCTAGTTTTGTAATTTCACATGCACTAAGTGAATATTTGATGTGTGTGTTGGGAAATAAATTTAATTGAATTGATAGAAGCCCAATCCAATTAAATTTTAGAGGGGGGGTGAGCATTTGCTTACAACACCCCATTGCCACATCATATAGTCACACTTTGTGCATGTCCTTCATGCTTTACATGCCTCATGACACCTAAGCACACTTAGTGGAGAATCTTGGAATTGATCTTGGATTAGTGGGTTGAACCATAACTAAAATTCACTGATCATAATTCAAGTGAAATTTGAATTGAAATTCAAATTTCCCTCCAATTTTGTGTGACACTTAGGCTATAAATAGAGGTCATGTGTGTGCATTTTTTCAACTTTGATCATTTGAAAATTAAACTTCAGATTTCAGAGCTCTCTTAGAGCACAAAATTTTGTGCTCTTCTCTCCCTCTCCCTTCATTCATCTCCTTCTTCCTCCAAGCTCTTATCCATGGCCTCCTATGGTGGTGAGCTTCTTCTACACTTATCTTCTCCTTTAAGTGGCGTCTCCTCTATCTCTTCCTTCTCCATTCCGCTGCCATTCATCTTCCAAGAAGCAAAGGAATCCATTGATGAAGAAGATCCTAGGCAAACAAGCTCCAATGGAGCTTACATCATGTGGTATCAAGAGCATCTTCATCTAGGTGATGTTCTTTTGCTTCCTCTATCTTTTTGTTCGGTGAATTCTCTTTAATTCCTTGTTCTTCATCTTATTCTCCATGTATATCCTCCATTGTCTTGTGGTTTGGTTCTGTTTAGAGTATATTAAAAAAAAACCGATTAAATCTTAGATCTACACTTGTTCTTGCATTTCTATGGTTCAAATTTTGTAGATCTACTCTTGAATCATGTTTTTGTGTTGATTTTAGGTTCTATCATTTTTCATTCATAATATTCTAGTGCTGAACCTTAGATCTAAATTTTCTTCCAAAATATTGATTAGAAAAAAAAACACAAAAATCTGAGTGTAAATCACTTAATCCATGTTATCTTAGAGTCATGTTTAGTCATAATAATTATCACATTATGTTCTAAGTTTGTGTTGAATTTTTATTTTCTTGATTGAATTCTAGATACATTTGTTCATGTATTCTTGTCATTCTTAGCATATCTTTTGAATTTTGAGTCTAATCCATGCATTTTATTTAGTTCATAACATGTTCTAAATCCATTCCTAGAAGTAGTCTTGTTGTTGAACCTTTTTTTTTGTTTTCTAAGTTTCCTACATGATGCCTATGATGAAGTTGAGTTGTGGTGCTGAGTTGTGGCTGGATTTGTGAATCAAAATAAGTCTTAAGCTCTCTTGAATTGTTTTATTCAAGATAATTGAGCATAAGCAAACACAAATTGTAACTATCCAAGCCTTAAGCAACATAAACACTACTCTTGATTTCTAGGTTGAAATTGCTGGTGCTGGCAACTTGAACATACGGACGTGTATAAATTACTAGGAATTGGTCACTACTAATTTTGAGCTGAATGTTTTACTGAATTTTCTAGACATCTGGACCAAAATTATAAAAAAGAACCAAGTGATTTGGATAAAAGGAAAAAATACTACAAATCACACAAGTTGGCAGAAAAATCAGTGTCCAGAAAAAAAAAGTGAAAGGGAAGTGTGCTTGTTGTTTTGGCTCGAAATTTGTTCTATAATTGATGCCTATTTTAGACCAATCTTAGTTCTGAAATTTCAATTGAAAATTAGTATGAAAACAAGTGCCAAAACTAGAGGCTTCTTGAGTCTTTTTTTTTTTTACTCTACTCTAGAGCCATTCTAAGTTTCTCTTTGAGTCCTACCTTGCTTTTATGTGTTTTTCATTGCTTTAATTGTTGAATAATCCTTGAAAATTTGTCTTGTTTAAACTCTATTGGTTTAGCTTTCATTTCATTTTTTTCGTCTTTGCTTATTGCTTGTCTCTTTGTTTCCTTGTTTGTGAGTTGCCATATAGGGAATTGGAAAAGAGGATTGGTGCCATCCCTTGAAGAATTTGAGTCAAGAAGCAAGGGGAAAACCACCTTAAGAGCTATTGGACTAAGAAGCACTCCAAATTGAGTGAATCACCAAAGAAAGAACAACCACCAAAATTGAGGACCTTTTTGTAATTTTGTAATTGACAATTTACTTACTTTCATTGCTTTCAAATTTTGTAACAAAAAGGTCTTTCATTGGAAGTAAGTTGGGAGCCTCCAATAGGTCACCCTACTTCCATTTTTGTGTACTAATTTTAGGCAATTTTCCCTTAGGATTGTGAGTGTTTTGTTGGGAACCTTAAATGTGGTCATCCAAACACTCTTAGGATTCGTCTAGTTTACATTTCTTGCTTACTTTCATAGCTTATTTCCTTACCTTCCATTATCAAACTGCCTAGATAGCTTGCCTTTTACCAATTATTTGTTACCTTATCTTTCACACCTCTTTTAGTGTTTATTTTGGCTAGTTTCAACCATAGTTTCTTTTACCTTTAGTTTTTCAAACCCCGAACAAGAAAGACCCACAACTTAGGAACCAACATGAGTCATTATTCATCTAGTGTTAATGGCGAGGGTACTAGTCATAAAGACCCTTTATTTAGAATCTTAGATGAGTTGAGTTCCCTCAAGTTATGGAAAGAAAAACAAGAGAGAAAAGAAAAAGGAAAAAAAAAAGAGTGGAAGAAATAAGTCAAGATGAAAGAAAGAAAATAAGAGAGGAAGAAAGAAGAAAAATAATGAAAGAAATGAAAAGAGAAAAACATGCCTCCTATAGTAGTCATAACTCTTGCAAGAGCCTAAGTGAAGAACTTCATGACTATTACGAAGAAAGGCATAGGTCACATCTTAGACCTCACTCCCATAGAAGAGAAAAGGAAAGAAAGACTCAAGAGGCTAACATTAGCCTCTCATACTTCCATGGGAAGGACAATGTAGAGGCTAACTTAGATCGGGAAATAAGGGTAGAGCAACAACTTAAAAAAAAGTCTACGTCAAAATCTTATGGCTCTCACTCTTATCCAAAGAAAGACCAAGGTCAAGGCATCTTAGCGGTGACACCTTCTAAGCCCAAAGATGATAAGAGGAAGACAATAGAAAAGCAAGCCCCTAAGGCTAGTATGCAAGAGAAAACTAGCTCTATAAAGTGCTTTAAATGTCTTGGAAGAGGACACATTACTTCTCAATGCCCCACCACAAAAAGCATGATTATGAGGGGCCAAGACATTTATAGTAGCCAAGATAAGGCTATTACTTCACCTTCCTCTAGTGAAAGTGAAGAAGCAAAAGGGGAAGAATCTAGTGAAGAAATCTACCCCCAAGAAGAAGGACAACCATTAGTGGTTAAAGATAAGTGTAAGGAGGTAAGTGTTTCCTCCAAGAGGTTAGCTAAGAAGAAAACTCATTTTACAATAAAGAAAAACATTAAAGAAACTTTCCCTCTTAGACAACCTCCACAGTTTCTCTTTTGTAAAAAGACACTTGCTAGCATTGCCACACCTCTTGGGCTTGAGTTTATTCCTCAAATAAAGAAGTTGTTGGATGAGGGTATGGTTCGAAAGAGCTTAAATCCTTGTGCTTTGTTGGTGCCCACAATAGGTATTATTAGGCACCAAGTCCCTAAAATAGGTGGTATGATGAATGTTTTGAGTGGTGCAACCCTCTTTTGTAAAATCACTCGTGCACCTAACATCTTCATGATGTGTGTACATAGGGACCCTTTTGGTAGGAATAATCAATATGAAAATACCGAACAAGGTATGTTTTATTGTGTTACTTTTCTTAATTTTTCAAATAGTGATCAAGGGGTTCCCATGAACCCTAAGAGAATAAAGGTCATTCCTGAGTGGCCCACTCCACCAAGTATAAGAAAAATTTGAGGCTTCCATGACATATCAAACTTTTACAAAAGGTTTGTCCCATATTTTTCTATACTTGTAGCACCACTCATTGAGTTGGTGAGGAAGAGGAACCATGTTCCTTCATGGGAAGATGCCCAGGAAATGGATTTTCAGACCTTACTTTACTTCAACATACCAAACACCACTAATACATATCTTTTTGTTCTTTTTACAGGTGTTGAGGGAAGGAGCCCAGAGTATGAAGAACCTCAGGATTTGAGGTCAAATCCTTTCCAAGGTGGAGGGAATGATGCAATCCTACCCCGTAAGGGCATTGGATAAAAGACTCCAAGTAGATTGGGCCAAAGATCCAAGGGAAGGCCCTAGGGTTCTCATGAGCCTTACGGTAGATTTCGAGCCCATGGGCTAAGAATGAGCCTGCTTTTCTTTGTAAATATTAGAATAGGTTGTTCCTTCATTTGGGCCTTGTATTTTGGTCATTCTAGTAGTATAGGGTTTTAGCCTTGTATTTTGAGGCATTTTGAGTAGTCTTTGTAGTAAGGACTTTTTTTGTATTTTCATGTATTTTGTCATGGGGGTGCACTTAGCTATTATAGGGGGTGTGTAGCTAAGCTCTAGCTTCTCATCTCAAGGAGGTGAGCTTAGCTATTAGAAAAGTGTGTGTAGCTAAGCTCTAGCTTCTTTAGGAATCTTTTCAAGGAAGCTTCTCAAGGAGGTGAGCTTAGTTATGAGAGGGGTGTGTGTAGCTAAGCTCTAGCTTCCCAAGGAAGTTTTCTCAAAGAAGCTTCTCAAGGAAGTTTTCTCAATAAAGCTTCTCAAGGAAGCTACCTAGTCTATAAATAGAAGCATGTGTAACACTTGTTGTAACTTTGATGAATGAAAGTCTTATGAGACACACTTCAAAGTTCCACTTCTCTCCCTCTTTTATTCCTTCAATTTTGTGCTCCCGCCTTCTCTCTTTCTTTTCCTCCATTAAAGCATCATCTTCAAGCTTCTTATCCAAGGCACATTCTTGGTGGTGAAGCTCCTTCTTCCATGGCTTATTCCCTTATGGATGGTGCCTCCCCTCTCCTCTTCTCCTTTGACTTCCGTTGCATCTCCATGGTGGAAAATCACCATTGAAGCTCAAAGATCCAGCCTCCATAGAAGCTTCACAAGCAATCTTCCATCAAGATTTCTCAAAGAAGCTAGAGCTTAGCTACACACACTTTTCTAATAGCTAAGCTCACCTCCTTGAGATGAGAAGCTAGAGCTTAGCTACACACCCCCTATAATAGCTAAGCTCACCCCCATGACAAAATACATGAAAATACAAAAAAGTCCCTACTACAAAGACTACTCAAAATGCCCTGAAATACAAGGCTAAAACCCTATACTACTAGAATGGCCAAAACACAAGGCCCAAACGAAGGAAAAACCTATTCTAATATTTACAAAGATAAGCGGGCTCATACTTAGCCCATGGGCTTGAAATCTATCCTAAGGCTCATGAGAACCCTAGGGCCTTCCCTTGGATCTTTGTCCCAATCTACTTGGAGTCTTTTATCCAATGTCCTTGCGGGGTAGGATTGCATCATCTCCTCTCTCTCTTCCTTCTTCATTCCGCTGCCATTCATCTTCCAAGAAGCAAAGGAATCCATTGACGAAGAAGATCCTAGGCAAACAAGCTCCAATGGAGCTTACATCATAGAGCACCAAATTGATCTCATTCCAGGAGCTTCCTTACCAAATAAGCCAGCATATAGAAGCAATCTAGAAAAGACAAAAGAGATCCAAAGGCAAGTGGAGAGCTTGATGGAAAAAGGATAGGTGAGAGAAATCTTGAGCCCATGTGCTATGCCCGTCATCCTGGTAAATCAAACTCTATCTCAACTTCTAAGGTATGTGGTAGATAAGAATTTGAAAGCTTGGGAGGAATGCCTACCCCATGCTGAATTTTCTTATAGTAGGGGAGTAAACTCTACTACTTATTATCCTTTTGAGGTAGTTTACGGTTCTAGTCCATTGGCCCCTCTTAATTTGTTACCTTTTCCTAACACTTATGTTATGATGAATAGGGATGAGCTTTCTAAAGCCAATTTTGTTAAGAGTTTGCATGAGAAGGGGAAGGCACAAATTGAGAAAAAGATTGAACAATATGTTGGATATTCCAATAAGGGGAGAAATAAAATGGTTATCAAACTAGGTGATTGGGTTTGGATTCACTTGAGGAAGAATAGGTTTACTTCCAAAAGGAAATCCAAACTTCAAGAAAAGGGATATGGTCCTTTTCAAGTTTTAAAGTGCATCAATTATAATGCATATAAAATTGTTTTACCACTAGAATATGGTGTGAGCAAAACTTTTATTGTTACTGACTTGACTTGACTCTTTGTGATGTAGGTACTTTTGATATCAATTCGAGGGTGAATTCTTCCCAAGAAGGAGGGTATGACAGAAGACTATCCAAAGAAAAAGAGTTTGGCTTAGGTGGGCTCAACATGGATGAACCAATCACTTGATCAAGGAGTAAGAGATTTTAAGAAAAGCTTAGCAAAAGACTAAATTCTCTCACAGAGGAAAGAGAAGAAGAAGCGAAGCTCATTTATTTTAGCCAACATTTAGAATAAGATTTATTTTTGTTTTTAATTATATTTTTGGGCCTATTTTTGGACTTGTAATGGGTTGCTACCTTTTTATTGTTATTTTTAAGTCTTTTAATTATTAGATTAGTTATTGGGCCTTGGGCCTAATTTAGGATTATTAATAGGAGTTATAAATAGACTCCTTAAACACTTTGTTGGCAGTTTATATGAAATTTCATATTAGACACAATTAAAAGAATGTCTCTCTTGGTTCTTGTGTGAAACCTTAGGTTCTTATCAAAGAATTCTATTCTTTATGGCGAATCATGCTCGACTTATCAATCTCCCACGATTGTGGCGTTGTTCTTTCCATCTTCTTCTCTAATTCTGCTTTATCCTTATATTTTCCGCAATTTTAGAGAGTCTCAAATAGGTTCCTTAGTTTGTTGATGCTAAAAACTGGATCCAACACATTTAGATTTCTAGGTTACAAAAACTTATTTCCTCTTATCCACATCACCACTCCAAATGAAATTGCAAATCCATTAGTCAATGGAGTTTAGGAGGGACTTTGGCCATTGATAGATATGAAAACTATAAGTCAACATACTGTGAATGACATATTTCACTAGAAGAACCTTTCCATGAAGGATAAAAGCTTCCCTTTCCAAGAAGAATGCTTCAATCAAATTTTATTGGGTATGGGAAGGAGATGAACCTTCTCGGGTTTCCCTTGGAAAAGAGAGACTCCAAGATGATCCTTAGTGGATTCATATAATTTGGTACCAAAGTAACTTGATATCAAGCAAAGAAACTATGAGCATCTTGACCCTAATCCCAATTTGCCAATAGAACCAAAATTATCGAGAAGTGTGACCTTAACTGCGGCATGTTGGTAGAACCAACACTATAAAGTTCTTAACTCAAGAGCAAAGGGGAGCTCTCATGATGGAGAAAACACTCTAATTGTTATTCAAATTCAACTTATTCCTATTCTCAATTGCATGCATGACTTCCTATTTAATAGGAAAACAAGTAATAGAAAACAAATCATAATCTTATCTAAATTACAAATAAGATAAAATCTGAATAGAGGAAACACGTCTTAATAAAATATGATCCTCATCCTAATAAAAGAAATATATCCAAAGATAAGATAAAATCCTAATAGAGGAAACAAATCTTAATAAGATATGATCTTCATCCTAATAAAGGAAATAAATACAAAGACAAGATAAAAACATATCCAAATCATATATCAACTGTAAATCTTAATAAAAAAAATGTTAAATATCTTCTTATGTCTTCAAAATCTTCTTATATCTTTGAATATCTTCAAACATAATTTTTAAGTAAAAAGACATTTATTTCTTAAGATGAATCATAACCCTTAATTATTTTGATTAGATGCGAACAAATACAAAGGTTAAAAGTCGTGTCTTATGCGATATCAGATCATGCTTTGTGAGTTTGTGTTTGAAGTATCAGACAATAGTTAGCTAAAGTCATGATCTAATACAACATTTAAAAGGTGACATTTTAAGACTTCATTTAATATTTTCTTTCTGAGATCTATTTTGCAGAGATGTTATCCTAACATTTTGTCGAATCCTATAAAAAATAAATGAAGTTCAAGATCGGAAAGTTATCAATCTTCATCAAAAGATGCATTCTGTTGTGCAAACTTGCTCTACACAAAAGTGGTTTTCTACTAAAGTGTTCAACACAATAGCTAAAAAGAGTGGTTTTCCAGCATGAAGAAGTACATGCATTTAATGCTTCCAATGGCAACATTCTTCAGACTAAAAAGTGAAGAAATTCGTCCGTTTGGAGACAACATACACTTGTTGAAGAAAGCCTATAAATACCAGAAGCTTTGAAGACATGAAAAACCAACCTACATGCTTATATTCAAATTCTTTCTATAAAGAGCTCTCTATATATTTCGGTAAATTCTTGTAAAGCTCTCAAAACACCTTGAGAGAAAAGACCAAGTGTTGAGATTGTATATTCGTCTATAAGATGATTGAGTGTTAGTCAGTGTGCAAGCTATACAAAAACTCATTTGATTTGTATTAGAGCTGGCAATGGCTTGGTAGGAGAAAGAATACTAGTTGTAACAAACTTGGTATAGAGCTTGAGTTGTAGAGCAAAAAGTGATAGTAATTAATACTTATAACTTATTGAAATTAGTAGAACTTGGTGGTTTGTCAAGAACTAGACGTAATCTCAGTGATTGAGACAAACCAATATAACTTCCTTTGTCTTATCTTTTGGTGTCTTCTCTTGCGTGCTTTAAATTGACTTAGGATTCAAATTTGATTTTTATTTTTGGAAAACTCTACTTGTTTTTACAAAGTTTGAGGCTATCGTCTGAACTCATCTGTGAAAATATGATCTATGTATATACATGCTTTATCATCAAACGATAACATTTTTGTTTAAGAAAAAAAATTTAAGATTTCTAAAGTCACACTTTAACCCCCTTCTTGTGATATTTGTCTTTATAATAATGAATGTCATATGCCTTGTTTTAGTCAATGGGTCTTCCATCCCGTATAAAGGATATTCAACATAATTAGGCCTTGATAGGTTCATATCCCTTTTCTGAAAGGATAAACATGGGGCAACCTAAGGGAGAGAAGTCCCGCGAATTAGCACTCATATGATGGCAATTAGGGTAAGCAGTCCACATCGACATAAATCTGAAAGAAGAAGCAAAGGAGAGTCAGTTCTAACGAAGCACCAACAATAAAGGAAAATAATCAGAGAAAGACCGTGAGAGTGCAACAACTAATATTATCCCAAAGGTTTAGGAACTCATCTTTGCAAACGGGTCTATCCAACCTCATTTCAATAGAGGGCGCACCCTACCTACCATTATTACCAAGTGAAAAGGGCCCCTGATGTGGGTATATGGTATAAATTGCAAGTACTTGACCATGCTCTAAAATCAGCAGTGGAAGGGATGAAGCCTCCCCTCTTCTCTTGAGCACCCAAAATGGCATTGAAATCATCAATATAACAGAAGCTCCTTTATGATGATCCTGTAAAGAAGTGAGATCCAGCAAAAAGGTCTTTGCGGCCAACATAAGAGGTAGAGGCATAAATTACTGCAAAAAAGAAAGTAGAATTGTTAATAACAACCGAATATGGCACAAATGGTTTGGCACGGTGAACAACATTCACAAAGGATCCTCATGACAAAGATACCAAATATTAGCTGGAAGAGAGTCACTTGAGTTATTGGCAAAATACTTCAAATGGAGTTCCAATATCTAGCAAGGACGTTCCCAAAATCCATCATAGGTTAACACAGAAAGAGAATATCTGGCTTACTATCAAAACAAAGATTTGAGGAACTACCTTGTACCAAGGTTAGACATACCTCTGACATTCCAAAAAAGGACTTTCATCTCAAAAAGAAATGGAAACGGAATCCACTCTACTACGGATATTGTGAATCCTTGTTGAGTGAGATTGTTTCTTTTTCTATTTCAACCTCTTCTTACTCGACTTAGATAACATCGGAGTGAAAGAGACCTCATTGGGTAAGGGGGCTGCCACAACAAGATCAAATTCTTCATCCTTATCATCAACATAATCACCCCTAAATTTTCCCAACAATCTGAGGTCTTATGCCACTACCAAATTCTGATTCAAATCAATGGTACTCGAGTCTTAGGGTCTTGGATCCGTCACTGATCAATGACCTTGTATTTATAATTATTCAAGCGCCCATTAGATTTTTATTCTCATTAGAGATTCCTTTCCTTAAGAGTGTTTCAAATTTTTCAACCTAATTACTCCAAATTGTACATTAGATTAAACGCAAGCTTTATACATTGAATAAAATTTAGATTGTATACAATAACAAGTTCAATGTGGACAATCATAATGACCAGAATACAATTCAATGCAATACAAGTTGTTGTACAATATCAGCTTTCTTTATTTCTTTTCAATTCAGCCTCTGTTGCTCATATCCTCTCTAACTTCATTTTGATTTTATCTTTTCAATGATGTCAGACATTCTTGATCTTTACTGATCTCTAAATCTATTTTTCTATTCTTCCAGCTTCCATTCCTTGTTACCATCATCTGCAAAATTTCAGAGTTGCTTTCATGATTTACTTGAACTTGATTTGGTATTCATCACCTCGAATTTGAGTTCTTAGCAATCAATCTTATGGTCTTCTTTACATTGTCCAAATGGTAATCATAGATATGTTGGTAGCATGCTCGTGGTCCAGCCATAAAGTTAAAGGTCAAGTTATAGCATTATGGGATATACTGGTTTAACTTTTAATATGAAATATAACCAGACATGTGATCAATAGACTGCTTACAATTACAAAAAATGGTGTTGTTTTGCCAATGCTAGAGTCGTAATAATAGTGCTTATTGAAACATCTTCATATAGAATTTCTTCACACACCGGCTGCTGTTATCATATTCTAAGCCATCAAGGTAGTAGCCCAATTTGAGTTCAAGCCACTAAGCTCTTGCATATCAAGTAGTGAATTCTATTATATAATTGACCCTCTGCACATTGTTCTGCCATGAATACCTAATTTTTAATTCAATAATTAGTCTGCAATTCCAAACAAAAAAACATTGATCATGGCTCTTCCTTTCAGACTACCCGGGTTTTATTAGATTTAGATCATACATACACTAACAAAAAACAATGCATTTGGGTTCCTGTTGAAGTAATTACACTTCCTTTGAATCTAAGAATATAGCAAGATTCATTCCTGTTAGTGCTTAGCTCTACTGAGTTTTAAAAGATTGGCTAAGATTTTGTTAAAACATAAGCACTTAGACAATGAAGGAAAGCTGGAATTGCTGCACATGATGTCCAACCTTATGTCAAGGAATAAGATCGGGCTGCACAATGCACAAGGCAAGATAAAGTGTCAAGTGAAGAATTGAAGCTGCAGGATCCACGATGTCGGATACAATGTCCAGGACATCCTGCCCGAAAATACTGGAGTTGCTGCACAATGCACAAGGCAAGATAAAAGAATTGAAGCTGCAGGATCCACGATGTCGGATACGATGTCCAGGACATCTTGCCCGAAAATACTGGACACATAAATCTGTTATATCTTTAACAGATTATTGTGCAGTTAGCAACAGATTAGACGATCTATCTTTAGGAACGAATTAAAAGATAATTAAAGTTCGAATTACAAACTAGAAGAGTTCGTTCAGGGATTAAAGATTAAAGATAAAAACTAAAAGATCAAACTGTATCTTTTAGTTCTTTAAAGTGCAGATTTTTCAGGAGAATGATAGATCTCCTCCAGCACAAGTTGTTGCAGCCCAGATACGCACACTGCTATATAAACATGAAGGCTGCACGGGGTTGAGTACCAAGTCCGAGATTGAAGAGTTATTTTGTGAGTTTTGGGACTTGAGTGTTTTGTGAGCCACCTTGATGTTATCCTAACTTCAAGTGTTGGACCTGAGTGTGTAGAGTTGATCTCTTTTGTTCAAAGAGCAATCTCTGGTGTGTCTTTGATTTATTTGTAAACACGGGAGAGTGATTGAGAGGGAGTGAGAGGGGTTCTCATATCTAAGAGTGGCTCTTAGGTAGAGATTGCACGGGTAGTGGTTAGGTGAGAAGGTTGTAAACAGTGGCTGTTAGATCTTCGAACTAACACTATTTTAGTGGATTTCCTCCCTGGCTTGGTAGCCCCCAGATGTAGGTGACGTTGCACCGAACTGGGTTAACAATTCTCTTGTGTTATTTACCTGTTTAATCTGTTCATACTCTCAAATATAATCTGCATGTTCTGAAGCGTGATGTCGTGACATCCTGTACGACATCTGGCATTGGTATCAGAATTTCAATTGGTATCAGAGCAGGCACTCTAAATCACTGAGTGAGATCTAGGGAGATAAATTCTGATGAACATGGAGAAAGAAGGAGGACCAGTGAACAGACCACCCATTCTGGATGGAACCAACTATGAATACTGGAAAGCAAGGATGGTGGCCTTCCTCAAATCACTAGATAGCAGAACCTGGAAAGCTGTCATCAAAGGCTGGGAACATCCCAAGATGCTGGACACAGAAGGAAAGCCCACTAATGAATTGAAGCCAGAAGAAGACTGGACTAAAGAAGAAGACGAATTGGCACTTGGAAACTCCAAAGCCTTGAATGCCCTATTCAATGGAGTTGACAAGAATATCTTCAGACTGATCAACACATGCACAGTGGCCAAGGATGCATGGGAGATCCTGAAAACCACTCATGAAGGAACCTCCAAAGTGAAGATGTCCAGATTGCAACTATTGGCTACTAAATTCGAAAATCTGAAGATGAAGGAGGAAGAATGTATTCATGACTTCCACATGAACATTCTTGAAATTGCCAATGCTTGCACTGCCTTGGGAGAAAGGATGACAGATGAAAAGCTGGTGAGAAAGATCCTCAGATCTTTGCCTAAGAGATTTGACATGAAAGTCACTGCAATAGAGGAGGCCCAAGACATTTGCAACATGAGAGTAGATGAACTCATTGGTTCCCTTCAAACTTTTGAGCTAGGACTCTCGGATAGGACTGAAAAGAAGAGCAAGAACCTGGCGTTCGTGTCCAATGATGAAGGAGAAGAAGATGAGTATGACCTAGACACTGATGAAGGTCTGACTAATGCAGTTGTGTTCCTTGGAAAACAGTTCAACAAAGTGCTGAACAGAATGGACAGGAGGCAGAAACCACATGTCCGGAACATCTCTCTCGACATCAGGAAAGGTAGTGAATACCAGAAAAGGTCAGATGAAAAGCCCAGTCACAGCAAAGGAATTCAATGCCGTGGGTGTGAAGGCTTTGGACACATCAAAGCTGAATGTCCCACTCATCTCAAGAAGCAGAGGAAAGGACTTTCTGCATGTCGGTCTGATGATACAGAGAGTGAACAAGAAAGTGATTCTGACAGAGATGTGAATGCACTCACTGGGAGATTTGAATCTGCTGAAGATTCAAGTGATACAGACAGTGAAATCACTTTTGATGAGCTTGCTATATCCTACAGAGAACTATGCATCAAAAGTGAGAAGATTCTTCAGCAAGAAGCACAACTGAAGAAGGTCATTGCAAATCTGGAGGCTGAGAAGGAGGCACATGAAGAGGAGATCTCTGAGCTTAAAGGAGAAGTTGGTTTTCTGAACTCTAAACTGGAAAACATGACAAAATCAATAAAGATGCTGAATAAAGGCTCAGATACGCTTGATGAGGTGCTACAGCTTGGAAAGAATATTGGAAACCAGAGAGGACTTGGATTTAATCATAAATCTGCTGGCAGAACAACCATGACAGAATTTGTTCCTGCCAAAAACAGCACTGGAGCCACGATGTCACAACATCGGTCTCGACATCATGGAACGCAGCAGAAAAGGAGCAAAAGAAAGAAGTGGAGGTGTCACTACTGTGGCAAGTATGGTCACATAAAGCCCTTTTGCTATCATTTACATGGCCATCCACATCATGGAACTCAAAGAAGCAGCAGTGGAAGGAAGATGATGTGGGTTCCAAAACACAAGACTGTTAGTCTTGTTGTTCATACTTCACTTAGAGCATCAGCTAAGGAAGATTGGTACCTGGATAGCGGCTGTTCCAGACACATGACAGGAGTTAAAGAATTCCTGGTGAACATTGAACCTTGCTCCACTAGCTATGTGACATTTGGAGATGGCTCTAAAGGAAAGATCACTGGAATGGGAAAGCTAGTCCATGAAGGACTTCCTAGTCTGAACAAAGTACTGCTGGTGAAGGGACTGACTGCGAACTTGATCAGCATCAGTCAGTTGTGTGATGAAGGACTCAATGTAAACTTCACAAAGTCAGAATGCTTGGTGACAAATGAGAAGAGTGAAGTCCTAATGAAGGGCAGCAGATCAAAGGACAACTGTTACCTATGGACACCTCAAGAAACCAGTTACTCCTCCACATGTCTAGTCTCCAAAGAAGATGAAGTCAAAATATGGCATCAAAGATTTGGACATCTGCACTTAAGAGGCATGAAGAAAATCATTGACAAAGGTGCTGTTAGAGGCATTCCCAATCTGAAAATAGAAGAAGGCAGAATCTGTGGTGAATGTCAGATTGGAAAGCAAGTCAAGATGTCCCACCAGAAGCTTCAACATCAGACCACTTCCAGGGTGCTGGAACTACTTCACATGGACTTGATGGGGCCTATGCAAGTTGAAAGCCTTGGAGGAAAGAGGTATGCCTATGTTGTTGTGGATGATTTCTCCAGATTTACCTGTGATGCAATCCTACCCCGCAAGGGCATTGGATAGAAAAACTCCAAGTAGATTGGGCCAGAGATGCAAGAGAAGGCCCTAGGGTTCTTATGAGCCTTAGGGTAGATTTCGGGCCCATGGGCTAAGTACGAGCCCACTTATCTTTGTAAATATTATATTAAGGTTTCATTATTTGTGAGCCTTGTATTTAGGGCTCCATAATGTAGGTAGGGTACCTTAGAAATATAGGATTTTTCAGCCCTTGTATTTTAGGGCACCTAGACTAGTTTTTGTATTAGGGGTAGTTTTGTAATTTCGCATGCACTAAGTGGATATTTGATGTGTGTGGTTGGAAATAAATTTAATTGAATTGGTAGAAGCCCAATCCAATTAAATTTTAGAGGGGGAGGTGAGCATTTGCTTACTACACCCCATTGCCACATCATATAGTCACACTTTGTGCATGTCCTTCATGCTTTTCATGCCTCATGACACCTAAGCACACTTAGTGGAGAATCTTGGAATTGATCTTGGATTAGTGGGCTGAACCATAACTAAAATTCACTAATCATAATTAGTGAAATTTTGGCTCCACAAATTCAAATTCAATTTCAAATTCAAGTGAAATTTGAATTTCCCTCCAATTTTGTGTGACACTTAGGCTATAAATAGAGGTCATGTGTGTGCATTTTTTTCAACTTTGAACATTTGAATATTAAACTTCAGATTTCAAAGCTCATTTAGAGCACAAAATTTCGTGCTCTTCTCTCCCTCTTCCTTCATTCTTCTCCTTCTTCCTCCAAGCTCTTATCCATGGCCTCCTATGGTGGTGAGCTTCTTCTAGACTCATCTTCTCCTTGAAGTGGCGTCTCCTCTCTCTCTTCCTTCCCCATTCCGCTGCCATTTATCTTCCAAGAAGCAAAGGAATCCATTGATGAAGAAGATCCTAGGCCTACAAGCTCCCATGGAGTTGAGTCTAAGATCCTAGGCCTACAAGATCCTAGGTCTACTTTATCAGAGAAAAATCAGACACCTTTGAAGTATTCAAGGAGTTGAGTCTAAGACTTCAAAGAGAAAAAGACTGTGTCATCAAGAGAATCAGGAGTGACCATGGCAGAGAGTTTGAAAACAGCAAGTTTACTGAATACTGCACATCTGAAGGCATCATTCATGAGTTCTCTGCAGCCATTACACCACAACAAAATGGCATAGTTGAAAGGAAAAACAGGACTTTGCAAGAGGCTGCTAGGGTCATGCTTCATGCCAAAGAACTTCCCTATAATCTCTGGGCTGAAGCCATGAACACAGCATGCTACATCCACAACAGAGTCACACTTAGAAGAGGGACTCCAACCACACTGTATGAAATCTGGAAAGGGAGGAAGCCAACTGTCAAGCACTTCCACATCTTTGGAAGTCCATGTTACATTTTGGCAGATAGAGAGCAAAGGAGAAAGATGGATCCCAAGAGTGATGCAGGGATATTCTTGGGATACTCTACAAACAGCAGAGCATATAGAGTACTCAATTCCAGAACCAGAACTGTGATGGAATCCATCAATGTGGTTGTTGATGATCTAACTCCAGTAAGAAAGAAGGATGTCGAAGAAGATGTCAGAACATCGGGTGACAATGTAGCAGATACAGCTAAAAGTGCAGAAAATGCAGAAAACTCTGATTCTGCTACAGATGAACCAAACATCAACCAACCTGACAAGAGACCCTCCATTAGAATCCAGAAGATGCACCCCAAGGAGCTGATTATAGGAGATCCAAACAGAGGGGTCACTACAAGATCAAGGGAGATTGAGATTGTCTCCAATTCATGCTTTGTCTCCAAAATTGAGCCCAAGAATGTGAAAGAGGCACTGACTGATGAGTTCTGGATCAATGCTATGCAAGAAGAATTGGAGCAATTCAAAAGGAATGAAGTTTGGGAGCTAGTTCCTAGACCCGAGGGAACTAATGTGATTGGCACCAAGTGGATCTTCAAGAACAAAACCAATGAAGAAGGTGTTATAACCAAAAACAAGGCCAGACTTGTTGCTCAAGGCTACACTCAGATTGAAGGTGTAGACTTTGATGAAACTTTTGCCCCTGTTGCTAGACTTGAGTCCATCAGATTGTTACTTGGTGTAGCTTGCATCCTCAAATTCAAGCTGTACCAGATGGATGTGAAGAGCGCGTTTCTGAATGGATACCTGAATGAAGAAGCCTATGTGGAGCAGCCAAAGGGATTTGTAGATCCAACTCATCCAGATCATGTATACAGGCTCAAGAAGGCTCTCTATGGATTGAAGCAAGCTCCAAGAGCTTGGTATGAAAGGCTAACAGAGTTCCTTACTCAGCAAGGGTATAGGAAGGGAGGAATTGACAAGACTCTTTTTGTCAAACAAGATGATGAAAACTTGATGATAGCACAGATATATGTTGATGACATTGTGTTTGGAGGGATGTCGAATGAGATGCTTCGACATTTTGTCCAACAGATGCAATCTGAATTTGAGATGAGTCTTGTTGGAGAGCTGACTTATTTTCTGGGACTCCAAGTGAAGCAGATGGAAGACTCCATATTCCTCTCACAAAGCAAGTATGCAAAGAACATTGTCAAGAAGTTTGGGATGGAAAATGCCAGTCATAAAAGAACACCTGCACCTACTCACTTGAAGCTGTCAAAGGATGAAGCTGGCACCAGTGTTGATCAAAGTCTGTACAGAAGCATGATTAGGAGCTTACTATATTTAACAGCTAGCAGACCTGACATCACCTATGCAGTAGGTGTTTGTGCAAGATATCAAGCCAATCCTAAGATAAGTCACTTGAATCAAGTAAAGAGAATTCTGAAATATGTAAATGGCACCAGTGACTATGGGATTATGTACTGTCATTATTCAGATTCAATACTGGTTGGGTATTGTGATGCTGATTGGGCTGGAAGTGCAGATGACAGAAAAAGCACTTCTGGTGGATGTTTCTATTTGGGAACCAATCTTATTTCATGGTTCAGCAAGAAGCAGAACTGTGTGTCCCTATCTACTGCAGAAGCAGAGTATATTGCAGCAGGAAGCAGCTGTTCACAACTAGTTTGGATGAAGCAGATGCTGAAGGAGTACAATGTCGAACAAGATGTCATGACATTGTACTGTGACAACTTGAGTGCTATTAATATTTCTAAAAATCATGTTCAACACAGCAGAACCAAGCACATTGACATTAGACATCACTATATCAGAGATCTTGTCGATGATAAAGTTATCACACTGGAGCATGTTGACACTGAGGAACAAATAGCGGATATTTTCACAAAGGCATTGGATGCAAATCAGTTTGAAAAACTGAGGGGCAAGCTGGGCATTTGTCTGCTAGAGGAATTATAGCAGCTACTGCTATCTGAACGTGCTCAAACGTCTCACTTAACATTAATAGCACGTTCACTACTGAGCCAAAACAAATTCGACCGTTGCTTCACACGTCCCTCTACATTCCTCATTCAAACTTATATTTTCGTGGTAATCTCGTTTTCAGCATTCCCCAACAGCTCTCAGAGATTTACGAAATCAGTCCAAAGGCTCTGCACTTCCATGGCTACCTCACCAAAAGAAACTTCAGCTCCTGGTTCACCCTCTGTACCATCATCTCCATCATCCACCAAAGCACCATCAAACCAGGAACGACCTGAATTCAATATCCAGCCCATACAAATGATTCCTGGTTCAGCCCCTGTTCCTGAAAAATTGGTCCCCAAACGACAACAGGGTGTGAAGATTTCTGAAAACCCTAGCCTTGCAACAAGTCCTAGGGAAGTAGACACGGAGATGGACAAGAAGATCCGCAGTATTGTGAGTAGCATTTTGAAAAATGCTTCTGTCCCTGATGCTGATGAAGATGTTCCAACATCTTCCACCCCAAATGTTTCTGTGCCTGATGTTGATAAAGATGTTCCAACATCTTCCGCCCCAAATGCTGAAGTCCTCTCTTCATCCAGTAAAGAGGAATCAACAGAGGAAGATGATCAAGCCACAGAGGAGACCCCTGCACCAAGGGCACCAGAACCTGCTCCAGGTGACCTCATTGACCTGGAAGAAGTAGAATCTGATGAGGAACCCCTTGCCAACAAGTTGGCACCTGGCATCGCAGAAAGATTACAAAGCCGAAAGGGTAAAACCCCCATTAAGAGGTCTGGACGAATCAAAACTATGGCACAGAAGAAGAGCACTCCAATCACTCCTACCACATCCAGAAGGAGCAAAGTTGCAATCCCTTCCAAGAAGAGGAAAGAAATTTCCTCATCTGATTCTGATGATGATGTCGAACCAGATGTTCCCGACATCAAGAGGGCCAAGACATCAGGGAAAAAGGTGCCTGGAAATGTCCCTGATGCACCATTGGACAACATCTCTTTCCACTCCATTGGCAATGTTGAAAGGTGGAAATTTGTGTATCAACGCAGACTTGCCTTGGAAAGAGAACTGGGAAGAGATGCCTTGGATTGCAAGGAGATCATGGACCTCATCAAGGCTGCTGGACTGCTGAAAACAGTCACCAAGTTGGGAGATTGTTATGAAAGTCTAGTCAGGGAATTTATTGTCAACATTCCCTCTGACATAACAAACAGAAAGAGTGATGAGTATCAAAAAGTATTTGTCAGAGGAAAATGTGTTAGATTCTCCCCTGCTGTAATCAACAAATACCTGGGCAGACCAACAGATGGAGTGGTGGATATTACTGTCTCTGAGCATCAAATTGCCAAGGAAATCACTGCCAAACAAGTCCAGCATTGGCCAAAGAAAGGGAAGCTTTCTGCAGGGAAGCTAAGTGTGAAGTATGCAATCCTGCATAGGATTGGCGCTGCAAACTGGGTACCCACCAATCATACTTCCACTGTTGCCACAGGTTTGGGTAAATTTCTGTATGCTGTTGGAACCAAGTCCAAATTTAATTTTGGAAACTATATCTTTGATCAAACTGTTAAGCATTCAGAATCTTTTGCTGTCAAATTACCCATTGCCTTCCCAACTGTATTGTGTGGCATTATGTTGAGTCAACATCCCAATATTTTAAACAACATTGACTCTGTGATGAAGAGAGAATCGGCTCTGTCCCTGCATTACAAACTGTTTGAGGGGACACATGTCCCAGACATTGTCTCGACATCAGGGAAAGCTGCTGCTTCAGGTGCTGTGTCCAAGGATGCTTTGATTGCTGAACTCAAGGACACATGCAAGGTGCTGGAAGCAACCATCAAAGCCACCACAGAGAAGAAGATGGAGCTGGAACGCCTGATCAAAAGACTCTCAGACAGTGGCATTGATGATGGTGAAGCAGCTGAGGAAGATGGTGAAGCAGCTGAGGAAGAAGAAGAAGCAGTTGAGGAAGAGGAAGATGCAGCAGAGGATACTGAATCAGATGATGATGATTCTGAAGCCACCCCATGACCATCAGACCTTTATTTTTGCTTTTTACTCTTACTAGCTATAGGGGCATGTCCCTTTGAACAATGGTTTACTATTGGTCTGTAATATTTGCACCTTAAGTTCATGCATTCTACTTTTGTCAAATTCTGTCTAAAAAGGGGGAGTAATGGTATTAATGGTATTATGTATTATGCATGATTTTGAGAAGTAGGATACTATGTATGCAATAGTAGTATTATGCATGATTTATGATTTTGAGAAGTAGGATACGATGTATGCATGATTCATGATTTTGAGGGGGAGTTGTATGTATATGATTTTGAGGGGGAGACTGCTGCTGCTGATGATGACTGATGTAAGCTACTAGTAGCTGATAGAAGATGCTGCAGTAAGAGCATGGAGACAGGGGGAGCAGAAAGCTGATGTCACATGCGATGTCTTGACATCCTGGAAAAGACTAGTAGCTGATAGAAGATGCTGCAGTGAACTGCTTCACAGCAGTAAGAGCATGGAGACAGGGGGAGCAGAAAGCTGATGTCACGTGAGATGTCTTGACATCCTGGAAACGACTTGCAACTTGCAGAATTTTGCTGTCGCCACTACAGATACCGCTGTGCTTGATTACTCTGATAATGAAAGTTGCTGATCCCACTTGCATAACTGCTCGTACCTGCTCAGGAAGTGTCTAAGTATGTTTTAGACAAAATTTGCCAAAGGGGGAGATTGTTAGTGCTTAGCTCTACTGAGTTTTAAAAGATTGGCTAAGATTTTGTTAAAACATAAGCACTTAGACAATGAAGGAAAGCTGGAATTGCTGCACATGATGTCCAACCTTATGTCAAGGAATAAGATCGGGCTGCACAATGCACAAGGCAAGATAAAGTGTCAAGTGAAGAATTGAAGCTGCAGGATCCACGATGTCGGATACAATGTCCAGGACATCCTGCCCGAAAATACTGGAGTTGCTGCACAATGCACAAGGCAAGATAAAAGAATTGAAGCTGCAGGATCCACGATGTCGGATACGATGTCCAGGACATCTTGCCCGAAAATACTGGACACATAAATCTGTTATATCTTTAACAGATTATTGTGCAGTTAGCAACAGATTAGACGATCTATCTTTAGGAACGAATTAAAAGATAATTAAAGTTCGAATTACAAACTAGAAGAGTTCGTTCAGGGATTAAAGATTAAAGATAAAAACTAAAAGATCAAACTGTATCTTTTAGTTCTTTAAAGTGCAGATTTTTCAGGAGAATGATAGATCTCCTCCAGCACAAGTTGTTGCAGCCCAGATACGCACACTGCTATATAAACATGAAGGCTGCACGGGGTTGAGTACCAAGTCCGAGATTGAAGAGTTATTTTGTGAGTTTTGGGACTTGAGTGTTTTGTGAGCCACCTTGATGTTATCCTAACTTCAAGTGTTGGACCTGAGTGTGTAGAGTTGATCTCTTTTGTTCAAAGAGCAATCTCTGGTGTGTCTTTGATTTATTTGTAAACACGGGAGAGTGATTGAGAGGGAGTGAGAGGGGTTCTCATATCTAAGAGTGGCTCTTAGGTAGAGATTGCACGGGTAGTGGTTAGGTGAGAAGGTTGTAAACAGTGGCTGTTAGATCTTCGAACTAACACTATTTTAGTGGATTTCCTCCCTGGCTTGGTAGCCCCCAGATGTAGGTGACGTTGCACCGAACTGGGTTAACAATTCTCTTGTGTTATTTACCTGTTTAATCTGTTCATACTCTCAAATATAATCTGCATGTTCTGAAGCGTGATGTCGTGACATCCTGTACGACATCTGGCATTGGTATCAGAATTTCAATTGGTATCAGAGCAGGCACTCTAAATCACTGAGTGAGATCTAGGGAGATAAATTCTGATGAACATGGAGAAAGAAGGAGGACCAGTGAACAGACCACCCATTCTATAGCAAGATTCAATACAAATAACTGTAATGTTGTCGTAAGCAAAGAGAAAGGTTGTTGCTAGAATTGTGAGACATCATTTTCAATTCCTTGAGAAATTGTGAAAGGGAGAGGGGAACGTGAAGCTGTAAAAGGGAAAGAGGGGACGTAATAGTAACAAACAAATTCCACCATTCATTGATTTTAATTCAGAAAGCATTGAGGGAAATCCGGTACCTGATAAGAAATGAGACCAAAACGTTAACGATTGGCAGAGCATAGGTGCCCTGATGTGATCCCAAATGTAAAGGAACAGTGTGAAAACCGTATGAGAATTAATAAGGAGATATACTATAAGGGGAACAAAGGGGCAACGTTAAACGAGAATGGGTTGAGGGAATTGGAAGGCAGCGACAAAAACGATTGGTTGGGTGTTGCTAGGTGTACCCAACGTTATTGTTGGTGCACCCAACATCACTTAAAAATGCCAAAAATGTCCCTCCAATGTTTCGTTGTGCGGATCAAGTTGATCCGTGGAAAGACTCCTGCGGATCAACTTGATCCATGTAACACAGGCGGACCAAACACGGATCAAGTTGATCCGTGAGTTTTCCACGGATCAACTTGATCCGCAAGCATTACACGGATCAACTTGATCCGCAGGAGACTGAGTTTTTTAAAAAAGTTTAACTTTATTGAAACTTAATTCTAAATGACGTTTGTAATATTAGTTTAACATTTCTAATTTACTTACTTCCATTCATAATATGTCAATGAATTTCAAATGAATTTGGTATAAATTTCGGATCAAGTAATTTAAACATAATTGACAAAATAACACTAATATTATTAATCAAAATAACTTAAAATATACAAAATGTTAAGTCAAATACATCGTCAAAAACTAATGATATCTAAAGTGTGAATAAACTATTGTTGATCCGTGTGGCGCCTACGTCGAGACCTCACGTCTTCTGTGACACCCATGGCAATCCTGAGACATTTTTGGATGACCTCTTCATGTGTGGATGTGCCTGGCGCATTTAGATGCTGCTCCAACACCTCCGCGATCACATGGCAAGCCTCCTGTTAAATAGAAAACAAACAAATTATACAAATTAGTATTAAAATAATTGAAGAAAATGACATACATCTAACCAAATAGTAACACTTACTACTGCATGTCTGGGCTCGTCCGCATCAGGATTCGTATGTGTCGATGCCGGTGCTGCCTCATGAGGGATATGACTGGGCTGCATTGCATATGCATCTCGAGGAGGATCCATCTGTGGCGCAGTCATGAATGGATGCGATATGACGAAGAACCAGTCCATATAGTCAGACGCACACTGACTTGACACAGCACATAGATCACCTACTGCTGTCAGATGGTCTGAGTAGTGCGTCTAAGTGCTCGTATATCCAGCAGACATTTGGGATCCTCAGACGATCTAGGCGCTGCCTGTACGTCGCTGTAGATACCTTCTTCACAGTCTTCTTCGTCACAATCCACCGACACGCATGTGGTGACACCTCGTCGTAGTCCGGATCAGCATTGCACTCCGCAACTGACGGAAAGTGCTCGTATATCTAACACTACAGGGTTTACACAAAAATCATACATGTTAATTAAATATACACTCATTAAATCATTATTGTAAATAAATTATGAAATACATGTTAATTACCTGTAACAAGGTGATGTAACCAGCAAGCTGTCATCTGGTGCTGAGACTGGCATCATTAAGTTGATCGTACATATGGACGAGGCCAGCAGCTCCCCATGCATACCACCCAGCAATAGTGAGGTCACGGAACGCCTGTAAGTGTGAGACATGAACATGGGTTGCACTTTTATTAGCAAAAAGAGTGCAACCCAAAAGATGTAGAAGATAAGTGCGAGCGGCAGCTGTCCAGTGCTGCATCTGACATCTGCGCTGGTATACGTCTCGCAGCCACTGCAGGCGTACATGTCCACCACATTGTCCTGTCTCGGCCATGGCCACCTCTGTTGAGACCATCAGTAACTCAACCAACAGCACCACTGCCTCGTCAGTGCACAGAGGCTGGAAGTCATGGAATGCGCCAACGATAGGCAAATGGAGAAGAGACGCGACGTTGTCCAGCGTGATCGACACCTCCCCCACAGGAAGATGGAAACTAGAAGTCTCCCGTTGCCACCTCTCCACAAAGGAGGATATAAGTCCTCGATCGTTGGTGTTTATCGAACACGCGATCAAAGGACTTAATCTTGTCCCAGAACCATGTCCTCAATTGCAGGAACATGCCTGCCCAAGTTATGCACCTTTCTCCCATGGGAGCATAACTTCAACTCAGGACGTTCCTTAATTGAAGTACAAAGAAACACACAATTTGTTCAAATAACGTCAATTAGTAACCAAAAACTCAAAAAAAATAAAAGTTAACTAACTTTAATCTTATAAATACATGTCCAGACCATACACTGCCCGCAACATGGTCAGCACACTCTGTAAGCACTGATGGGTCCCTGGGTCCACCAGGAAATCCCACAGGCTCGTTGATGTGCCATCATTTTCTTCTATTTTCTAAACCCTTTTTGCACCATTTTAATTATTGATTGGTCTTAATTGTCAATTAATTAGGCAGTTTTATTATTTGGGCTCATTTAGCTAATTTGATGTTTTTAATCTAATTTCAGGAATTAATGAAACATTGGGCTTAATCCGGATTTTGGTTGTGGACTTGAAGAGGGCAAATAAAGCAGCGCTTACCTTAGTTAATTTCTAATTAGGAAATTTTGCAATTTTATGTTGTTCAGTGTTTATTTCGTTTTGGGCCAGAGTATTGTAATAGGGCCCAGTGACTTTGAGTGACTCTTTTTAAATAGCTGCCTTGGGATTCGTGCAGGGCATTCGGTGAGGCTATTTTCATTATTCAGAGCTTTGGTTTTAGGTTTTCACGTTTTTCTGTTCCCTTGTTACGGTTTTCGTTCTTAATGCAAATTTCCGTTTTCTGCTTCTAATTGCGAGTTCATTCTTGCTTCTTCTTCTACTTTCATTTACGTTTCTGTCTCATTTACGTTTCTGTTCATTTACGTTTCTGCTTCATGTTTCATTTGCGTTTTCTGTTTGAATCCATGGAAGGCTAGATTTTCTGGTGTTGTTTTCTTTTGAGGACGAAGCCCAACTCTCTTTGAGGTTTCGCTTGTAATGTGGTTTCCTGGACGTTTTCCCTTCACCAGTTATCCCAAATTCGTGAATATTAATCAGTGCACGCTTCGTGTTCGATTAATTGCCTCTGAGCCTAACTTGCGTTCATGCTTAATGGACGAAGGGCTAACTGGTGTATGTGGTGCCTAATCACGTATTGACAACCCTAAGTTGATTTTCGCTTAGTAAATTGAAATAGGGTTGGATTAAGTGGTTGACTGTTAGGGACGAATTCTCCATAACCCAGGATAAGAGAATGGCTTTTGAATCAAAGGAAACAACCCGTTTTTAATATTAGTAGTTTTGTATTCTAGTTTACTTGTTCTGCTCTTTAATCACAAAACAAACAAACCCCCCCAATCATTACTGTTACTGCAAGTATATTATGAACAATTGGTGTGTCACTGCTCGTTGGGAAACGACCTAGGATCACTTCCTAGTTACTGCATTTTCATGTTTATTTGATTCGGGTACGGCCTCGATCACTCGTCCCCGTCAATCTCTGCACCGGTATCCTGTGCGTCAGTCTCTGCACCGGTGTCCTGTGTGGCAACATCTACCATGGGCTCATCCCCAGCTACAGCAGCCTCTGCCTCTGGTATCGCAGGTGAGTCCGCAGGTACCACAGGTACATCATCGTCAAGAATGACAGGTACCCGTCGCCTGCATGCCGATGCGGTCGGCCTTTGGAGCTGGGGAGCACCATCAATATCATCACCATCCCCTCCTCTCCCCAGACCTCTGGCACCAACCCTACCTAACGCACGGTCTAATCCTCTAGTCTTAACCATGATCTGCAAATGTTGTGCTATTAGACGCAAGCAAATTTGCCAAAACAATTTTCCTTTTTCTCATTTTCTAAATGAATGATGGGTGTTATACTTGTAGGTTATGATTTTGAATGTGTCTAAAAGGTGTGTTAATAAGCATTAACTACGCATTATGCTTGTTAACTAGGGATTATACTTGTTAATTAACAATAAAATCAATTTGGCCAAATAACCATAAAGGAACTTAATTGACTAAAAATGAGTTGAATGTGTGTGTGTTACCTTTATTTATTTGGGAGGAGAAGAAAACCTTACATTAATATCTACATGTGGTGATTATTATAGCATAACAGAAAGCATGATCAAGAATAAAAATTCCCGTTTTACTATCAAATAAGAAGAAGCGAGAAAGTGGTGGTACATGTGGATACAAGAATAACAATTAATAATAAGTGGTGGCCTTCCAATGGTGCTTGTTCCATAGTCAAGTGATTGAGGTTGACAAACACCAATTTGAAGGTGAATATGGGAAAACCTGACAATGATGATACTGATTGTGGAACTAGAAGTAGAAAGCAATCAGGAAATAACAACATGAAGAAAGTGTTGTTTCACACAGAATTTGACAAGCTTTGATTACCTAATTGATCATAATTGGGTAACATCATGTTTGGCTTAATGTTAGTTACACTATCATTATCCTATTGGAAATTAATTAGGTAAAATTACTAGTAGAACTAGTACAAGCCTAAGCAAGAATTGTTGCATTGTGATGGTAAAAGTACTAGTAGAACTAGTACATGCCTAATGAAACAAATCAAGAAAGATAGCCTAAGCAAGAATTGTTGCATTGTGATGGTTTTCGAAATTTGATTTGGTTTGGTTTCGAGAAATTTGGTGTTTTGTGTTTGGGTTAGTGTTGGATCGAGAGGCCTCAGAATAATTAAGAAGGGGGGGTTGAATTAATTATTCCTAAACCTTTACTAATTAAAAATTACTCTTCTAAGGCTTTTACTAAATTGTTAAGAGAATGAGGAGTGGAAGAGAATCTTAACAGAAAGTAAAAGCGGAAATTACATGCACAGCGGAAAGTAAAAGAGTAGGGAAGAAGAAAACAAACACACAAGAGTTTTTATACTGGTTCGGCAACAACCCGTGCCTACATCCAGTCCCCAAGCGACCTGCAGTCCTTGAGATTTCTTTCAACCTTGTAAAAATCCTTTTACAAGCAAAGATCCACAAGGGATGTACCCTCCCTTGCTCTCTTTGAACCTAGTGGATGTACCCTCCACTAGAACTGATCCACAAGAGATGTACCTTCTCTTGTTCTCAGTCAAACCCAAGTAGATGTACCCTCTACTTGTACCACAAAGGATGTACCCTCCAATGTGTTAAGACAAAGATCTCAGGCTGTTAAACCTTTGATACTTTGTGAATGGGGATATAAAAGAATTCTCAGGCGATTAGTCCTTTGAACACTTTTGTATAAGGGAATGGGAAGAATCAAAAGAATTCTCAGACTGTGTCGTTTTGAATTCTTTGACAAGGGAGAAGGGAGACACAAAAGAATTTAGGTGGTTAGTCCTTTGTTCTTTTGGAAAAGGGAGAAGAGAGACACAAAAAGAATTCAGGTGGTTAGTCCTTGGCGAATTCTTTTTGGCAAAGGGAGAAGAGAATGAAAAGATGAATAGCACAAGTTTTCAAGGTTTGGAAAACCAGAAAACTTTAGAAAGCTTTTGGCACAAAGAAGAAGAAGAAGTTCAAAGAGATTCAAGGCTTGTTAAGGATTGATTGAATAAGTGTAAAAAGTGTATTGAAAAGCAAATCAAAGTCTTGCTTTTATAGACTCTTCATGTCTGGCCAAGGGGACCATTTAGAAGAGTTATAACTTTTAGAAAAACTTAAAACCAATTTGAAAAAGTCAAAAACCTTTTGAAGAGTTACATCTTTTGATTTATTCAGAAACAAACACTAGTAATCGATTACCAAATTAGTGTAATCGATTACAGCTTTTTGAAATTAATTGGAATGTTGTAAATTCAATTTGAAAACTTTTTCAAAACAATTTTGCTACTGGTAATCGATTACAACAATCTGGTAATCGATTACCAAAGAGTAAAAACTCTTTGGTAAACATGTTTTGAGAAAAATCATGTGCTACTCAATTTTTGAGAAAAACTTTTCATACTTATCTTGATTAAGCCTTCTCTTGATTCTTGAATCTTGAGTCTTGAATCTTGATCTTGATTCTTGAGATCTTGAACCTTGAATCTTGATTCTTGACTCTAAACTTTCTTCTTGAGTCTTGAATTCTTCTTGATTCTTATCTTGAACTCTTAAATTGTTCTTGATTCACTTGAGTTGTTCTTTGATTGATCTTTGATTCACTTGAGTTGTTCTTTGATTGACCTTTTGAGCTTTTTTTCATCACCTTTGTCTTCATCTTTTGTTATCATCATTGTTATCATCAAAACACCTTTGATTCACCATGAAGCTTTGCTTCTACAGTTTGGACTTTGGAATAATTATTTCTCCATCAAATGCTTCTTCTTTCATGGTCAGTAGTTAATTGTTCTCTTTTGTTGGGATTTAATGTAATTGGTCCCTTTCGTGTGATTTCTACCTTGTTTCTATTTCAATTAAAGATTCTTATTGTTCTTCTTCTATGCTTAATGTTTGTTTTTAGCCTAATCAGTAAAGAGGAATGGTCATCAATAAAACCATTCTTCTTAATACAAGTATCTTGATTACACTAATTAATGAGTTTGATAGTGGCCATAAAGAGGATTGTTCTATCAACTTTGCAACCATAAAGGAACTTAATTGAGTAAAAGCTCATTCAACTTTGTTTATTGGCTATGTAACTTAGAATGGCATGGGAGCTATGCTTAAATACATGAATTTGGAAGTTACAAGTTGCTCTATACAGTGAATGTTGGATGTGAAGTACCAACAAAAACAACAATAAGGAGTATTGTAGTATTACAAGCTTTACTATTACAAACCAAGCTTAGTGTGTGTTTCACATAAGCCTAAATGCCTAAAAAATAAGCATAAACCTTAATAAAAATCATTTTTCATAAAATATAACCTAATTGAAAATTTTTAAAATTCAAAAATATTCTCAACGCTTCACGCGAATCAAGTTGATCCGCAAGTTTCACGCAATAAGAGCACGGATCAAGTTGACCCACAATAAGAGCACGGATCAAGTTGATCCGTATTAATCCTGCGGATCAACTTGGTTCGCGTGAAGCTTGCGGTAGAACTTCATTCGCATTCTACCTGCGGATCATCTCACACTAATGCGGACCATCTACATTCACACTATGCATACGCGGATCAACCACACACATACAGCATCAATGGAAACGCAAATGACAAGGGAGTGGCTTACCTTGACAATGCCGCGAGCTAAAGAAGAAGAACACGAACACAGCACGGGACGCGACCTCAACAAGAAGTAGACCAACACACCACGATGGTGTAGGAATGCACTGGGTGAATAAGCTTGCCGCGATAGAAAAAAAAAAAGAAAGAAGAAGACGAAGCGGGAGCTGCGTGAGGAAGAAAGGAAGAAGAATGCCAAAAGTGGGAGAGAGAAACAAGTTGGGTGCAACAAAACATTTTAAAAAATGCTAGGAGTAATAAAGTCTTTTTAAATTAAGTGCTGGGTGCACCAGCAAAATTTGCGGGTGCACCTAGCAACACCCTTTTTCGTTTAGTTCAGTGTTGGGAAAAGGAATAGAGGTGCACGTGACTCACTTAAATGGGTCTTTTAATTTGATTCATCAATTTTTTTTAATTATAATAAGATGGTTATTATTATTTGTTTTCATTTTAAGATGTGTTCATTTGAAACGCCTCCAATATATATATATTTGTTAACTAATTGATTAAACATTCATAATTTATATATTTAAAAATGAAAATAATTATAATGGTAATCAATCAATTATACAATATTTTAGGCAATGATATTATTGTTAACAGTTGAATTAATCATCAACTATTATTTACATTGATAGTTTATTTATTAAAAAATTGATATAGAACATATGTATGTCCTTATTATTTATATTGATTATTTATATTTTTTAAAATGAAAATAATTTTTTTATGTGAAATGTTTAACAATAACTTATTCTTAAATTTGATTTTGATTTGGCGGATAAATAACAGTTTACATCACTATGATAAAAGAATGTCACACAAAAATATTTAAATATAACAAATATATGTCAGTGTTTCTAAATAATTAATATTTTTTTCTACGGATGCCGCTTGAAAGAAAGAAATAG